>NC_053113.1:25911350-26113850 GCF_010015445.1 Perca fluviatilis | reverse complement strand
CATAAATTAGTGACCTGCTGAACAGATTAGCACTGATCTTGCCATCGTCATGTCTTCGGTGGGTTGGGATGGGTTTTAGATGTCTGAATGATAATTTCTTTGACCAAGTGCCTGCAAAAATACAGGCTCTAGCATTTACCTGGGAAGCGTTTGCAGGCCAAGTGTCTCAGTGACCTGAAGACATCACACATAAGTGGGGGACAGCTGGAACTTGACTGGGTGATTGAAGAAAAGACTTTCTGGACATAACCCTGAAGGTTCTCCTGCAGAGTTTACAAAAACATTAGTACCGCTTTACATATATTTCATAAAAGAGAGCAGAACAAATATCTTTAAGATAAAGGCCACAAGGACATGAATGATGTATTGAAAAGTCAGTGGAAGATTTGTTTGACATATTTGTGTATAAATTTACACTTACACATATAGGATATACCAGCCTAATTAAAATCAGAAGGAGTTCAAAGGATGTTCTGCTTGTCTGTGGACAGGTTTGTAAGAGACCAGTGCATTTACCTTATTGACCTCTACGTTGTCTCCTTCCTTTAGTTTAACTGGGTCTATCTCACATGTTTTGTTGGATTCACAAATCTATGAAAAAGTTAAAAAGGACAAAAAACAACAACAAACAATTACAGTCAGGCCTAATGCTTTAACAAGTAATTAACAAAGACTTGATCTAAATGTCACTGAACTAAAATTAGCATACAAGGTGCTATTTAACAAACAGCAATATTAAGTCACAGATAAAAGACAAAATATGAAGACCAAGAATAAAATATGGCACATTTTGCAGATGCAGGTAGAGATAGTCCGATACAATTTTTTGATTCCTGATACAGATTCCGATACCTGAACTTGCGTATCGGCCGATACCGAATACCGATCCGATACCAGTGTGTCATATATTTTATTATGTTTGAACAACCGTATACTACTATCCCTGTATGGATGGGATATGATTTCTATCTTTGTCGGTCTGGCTCAGGTTAAACTCTTATGTGTGTGAAACATGAAGCACAAACAATGAATGCCACAGAACTTTTTTATTTTCCAGTTTGACATTCAGTTATAACGGAAAAAAAACATAAACTACTTCAACGTAGATTTTCTTTAGGGCTTTATTACGTGGTATTGGATTGGTGCATAAACTCCAGTATTTCCCGATACCAGCGTTTTAGGCAGTATCTATACTGTGTGTGTGTGTGTGTGTGTGTGTGTGTGTGTGTGTGTGTGTGTGTGTGTGTGTGTCTCTCTCTCTCTCTCTCTCTCTCTGTCTCCTTTCTACTCATACCTCATCTATTACAGGCTTCAGGGTAACTGCCAGGTAATTCTTTCCCACAATCTTCATCATGTCATCAATGCAGCGTGTCGCCAGTGAGTTGCCACGGAATATAGTGTTAGCCTCCCTGTATGGATGCAGAAATGTTCAAATTACAACCAGGTTTGACCACACAAACATATTTCACAGTTTTTTGTATTAGTTTTGGACTGATCCTCCATAAAGCACTCGTTGCGTTTCGGCATCTAGAGATTTGACAGTCCAGCCCAGTTTTAAAAAGGAAAGGAAAATCTTTGTTTTTATGACCTAGGTTGCCTTATTTTTCTAGTTATGGCCATCATTCTTTCTTTAATTTCAGCACCAGGGTATGACATTTTATGCACCATCCCAATTTAAGTATCAGAAGTCACTGTTAGACAGCTCTAGTTTATCAAAGAGAAACTAAAAAGGTAACATGAAAAATATCCAGACTCACCCTTTAAATGTCTATTGTATTTCACAGCTGCTTTCTATTTTAATTTTAACTTTTAAAAGTATCATAGCGCCAAGGAATGATGGCAGACACTACAAAAATAACACCCAGATTGTCAAAAAAGGAAGTTAACTTTAAGGCTAAGAGAGGTAACAGTGGGGGCCATGACATTCATCTGTATGCATGTGTCCAAGAATCTACATAACACTGTAGACCTGTACTGCACCGTACTGTAGATATGCATGTCTAAGTACTCACTGAGTGTTGTCCAGCTCTAGTGCTGCCACAGCAGAGACAAAAGGCACACAGCGATTGTGGTGGAGCAGCAGTCGAACCGTGGGCAGAACAGCCTCATATCGCTCTCTGCAGATGTCCCCCAAAATGTGTGCTGCGGACGCTGAGATGGGCTGAAGGAGGCAGAGGTTGAAGGTTAGAAGGTGAAGGGGTGAAAAAGGGAAATACATAGATTGATGGCATGGAGAGGAAAAAAAAAAAAAAAAAAAAAAAAAAAAAAAAGGGAGAAACAAGTCAATATGCAACTGATCAATTCCATGCTTATATTTCAATACATTTTAGAAACTGAGGTGATTGGGTCACACAAGGAAAGCTAAACAACCATGAATTATCTATGAAGAGCATTAGGCTCCTTAATGAGCCCCATAATGGCATCTCTGTTCATTGACTTCATTGACCTGGATTCTGTGATTACCTAAAACTAGAGATGTACAATTGTGTATGTTCTTTCAAAAGGTTTTTCTCTATCCCACTGCAACGTGAGCTACTGTCTCACCTTCACATCTGGGGATTTAAGCAGCAGGTTGCAGAGTGGTGTGTAGTAGGCAGATGGCAGCACTGTGTCTTCTATGTAGGTCAGCTTCAAACGCAAGGATCCCAAATCATCAGACTTGGACTTGCTGCCGTTCCCTTTGGGCTGGAGGAGATACCTGTTTGATCACAGGAAAACAGACACCATATTTCTGTGCTGTGAAGTTTGGAAAAACAAATACTTTTCAATGTCATGATTAACCAACCTCCTAAGAAAATCTATGACATACAAAACATAAAACAAAAATTTTAAGTTTACTACTGTGTTCAGAAAATAGAGGCTGATGGGATGGTAAATCATGCTGTCATGAAACTGCTGAAAACATCAGAAACTAATTGTACCACTATTACAGAAAAAACAAGAAAGCAAAAAAATATAATATGGAAAAATGTATCTGCACATGGGATTTAAGCTCACCAAACTATTTGGCTGGGGGGGGAACACACACACACACACACACACACACACACACACACACACACACACACACACACACACACACACACACACACACACACACACACACACACACACACACACCTCTAAAATAACTTGAAACTGACAAAGGTAATTGGCATCCACCATTTTTTATTACATATTTAATAGAAAATAGACTTTGCTTTTGATTTTTTTTTTATTCAAAATAATATTGTAAATAAGAAAACAAATGAAAATGGCATGGCCAAAAATGATGGGACCGCTAACCTAATATTTTGTTGCACAACCTTTACCAGATTCTAAAAAACTCTTCCTGAGCAAACTGCTCCAGCTGCCTCAGGATTGATGGGTGCCTTCTCCAGACTGCAAGTTTCAGCTCTTTCCATAGATTTTCGGTAGGATTCAGATCAGGACTCATAGAAGGCCACTTCAGAATAGTCCAATGTTTTGTTTTTATCCATTCTTGGGTGCTTTTAGCTGTGCGTTTTGGGTCATTATCCTGTTGGAGGACCCATGACCTGCGACTGAGACCAAGCTTTCTGACACTGGGCAGTACGTTTCACTCCAGAATGCCTTGATAGTCTTGAGATTTTATTGTGCCCTGCACAGATTCAAGGAACCCTGTGCCAGGCGCAGCAAAGCAGCCCCAAATCATAACAGAGCCTCCTCCATGTTTCACTGTAGGTATGGTGTTCTTTTCTTTGAAAGCTTCATTTTTCGTCTGTGAACATAGAGCTGATGTGACTTGCCAAAAAGCTCCAGTTTTGACTCATCTGTCCAAAGGACATTCTCCCAGAAGGATTGTGGCTTGTCAATATGCATTTTAGCAAATTCCAGTCTGGCTTTTTTTTTTTTTTTTCTTTCAAAAGTTGAGTCCTCCTGGGTCTTCTTCCATGGAGCCCACTTTCGCTCAAAAAGCGACGGATGGTGCAATCAGAAACTGACGTACCTTCATCTTGGAGTTCAGCTTGCATCTCTTTGGCAGTTATCCTTGGTTCTTTTTCTACCATTTGCACTATCCTTCTGTTCAATCTGGGGTCGATTTTCCTCTTGCGGCCGCGCCCAGGGAGGTTGGCTACAGTTCCATGGACCTTAAACTTCTTAATAATATTTGCAACTGTTGTCACAGGAACATCAAGCTGCTTGGAGATGGTCTTGTAGCCTTTACCTTTACCATGCTTGTCTATTATTTTCTTTCTGATCTCCTCAGACAACTCTCTCCTTTGCTTTCTCTGGTCTATGTTCAGTGTGGTGCACACAATGATACCAAACAGCACATTGACTACGTTTCTCCATTTAAATAGGCTGAATGACTGATTACAAGATTGGTGATACTAATTAAAGAAACCAATTAGTTTGAAATATCACTATAATCCAGTGATTTATTATCTTTTCTAAGGGCTACCAACAAATGTGTCCAGGCCATTTTAGAATAGCTTTGTGGA
This sequence comes from Perca fluviatilis, assembly GCF_010015445.1. Lineage (NCBI taxonomy): Eukaryota > Metazoa > Chordata > Actinopteri > Perciformes > Percidae > Perca > Perca fluviatilis. Next base: position 26,109,387 of record NC_053113.1, on the reverse strand, counting down.
ATAAGCAATAATTCCTCTCTTTTCACAGCTTCTTTGCTTTATTCTATGACATACCAAAGGCATGCAAGTATACATGATAAAATAGCTTTCAATTTCATCACTTTTCAGGAGGAATGAAGCATTATTTCAATGAGTTGTAAGGGTACCAACAAATTTGCGCGCACACACACACACACACACACACACACACACACACACACACACACACACACACACACACACACACACACACACACACACACACACACACACACACACACACACACACACACACACACACACACACAGCAGCACTGTGAAGCTATTCAACACCACAGTGATACATACAATAAGCCTCTTTACAATGTATTATAATGGCCAATGGTCATGAGAAATACAGTACATATTAATATATAAATGACAAACTTCATGTAAAGACTAGGGCTTATAAATAGTCTTGTTTACCAACTGGGATAATGCTGCCTTTGGAAATAAATTAGCATCACAAAGTTTCTACAGATCAAATTTGTACACGTTTTACTCAACGAGCATGAAAACTCCTTGTAAACTGATAAACAGAACACAAAACCAAACCGATTATTAATAAATGATCAGTTATGTGTTCAAATACATTAATGTCTAATGTATATTTAGGGATACATTAATACACCTAGAGGATGCTTTACTGTAGCTACTGTTACGTCACAGAGATGAAAGCAGCTCAAACTCCTCGTAAAGGGGGTTCAAAGTACAACTCAACAAAGCTAAAGCCTACACACACACACACACACACACACACACACACACACACACACACACACACACACACACACACAGGTTGTCTTTGCAGTTTTAAAAAATTATGTTTCCAGCTGTTTAACAATGAACAATTCTGGTGGACTGTATAACTTCCAGGATTTTTTAAATAGTTCACTTTGTTCAAGAGAATCCTGCTCATATTTCTGCTGCATGCATGTCTCCCTTAAAGCCAACAGGTGGAGCAAAACACAAAATGATTAAATGAAGAGTTGAACTGCAGTGCTTTAAAAGCTGCAGCTACATCTCTGTGCCTGTGTACCATGATTACAGATCAAGCAGCTTATAGACAAGCCTACTGTACTGTATGTTCTCGGAATAAGTCAACAGATCACCTGTACTGATTTCATGAAGCTGAACAGTCTTTATGTGTGCAACATGGACGACTTCCAGCATAAACATAGGACATGAGGTACTGCCACCATGCAAAAAGCCACCCACGCACTCAACTCAAAGCCCTCATGTACTAACAGATTGCTATCTGGCATATTCCCATATCACCTACACTGACGCAAAGCTAGGAAACACCCACACAACGGAAAAGACTGCTGAACACTGAGAAATCTAGGAAGATTTTTCAAATCACCTTGTAATGGCACGGAAAACTTAAGTAAGTAAGAGTTCAAGTTGACCTAATGGATGAGCAGTGTGGAGATCCTGAACATAAAGACTCACAAGCAGAAACTCACAAGTGTAAAGATCTGATCTAGTAGAAGGTGACTGGGCCATGACAGAGTGACAGAGTCTGGCTTGGTTTGTTTCATCAGACATTGGCAGAGATTTGACAAGAAAGTCCTGGACTTATTATCATCGATGTTTTCACAGTCCGATAAACTCTACAAAAGAGACAGACTACTCCTGTTTGATTAAGAAATATATACAATTTGTTTTTGGGTTTTTTTGTTTTTTTTTTAAACACCCCACAGAAAATCAGGTCTCTTAATGAACATGAGTCAGGAGGAGTGGTGAATGTATTCTGCACAGGTCTTCTAGTCTTATCTTCCCTGGGAATCTGAAATGGGCCTATTCATTTTCAGCCATCGCAGTACACGAAAGCCTTTAGGGCAAAACAACAGGCCCATGTATGTGAAAACATTTGGCTGCATGTAGCGGACGTACATTTAAAAGAGAGAGTGGCAGACTGGTAGATTTACCAAGGTGCTTGAATTATGACATGTTAGGAAAAGAAGTATACACAAAAAATGTGTTCCTGCTTAAATTTTAAACATCTGTTTGATTAATGGAAAGAGGTTATAGTAGATATCGTTGTAACGCAATGTGACAATCTGCATGGGTTTTGTTTTTTAAAATATATTTTCATCACAAATTCATCACTGTATTTGTATTTATACTGGCAGTTAGCGCGGTCTACGCCAGAAGCTATTAGAAATTGTCTAGACTGCTTTATTTTATGTGGTAAATTGTTTTTTTACAGTATTTTTAAAATATTCAAAACCGTATTATTTTTTTAGTGATGTACCCAAACTAAATCAGATAAAGCATGATTTGCATTTCCAACCACATTTAAAAAAAAAAAAAAAGAAGAAAAAAAAAAAAGTAATAAACTTAATAATAATGGTAATAAACCAAATAATAAAGTGGTTTATGGGAACGTTTGGGAAAATAAAAGTCAAAATAGCTCATCGAATCTAATGGATATGAGCCATGATCTGGAGTTTTCTTTGACATCTAAATGGATTTTTTGTGGTGGATAATAATGTTAGAAATTAAAAAAAATTTCCTTACCAGGCTCTGTGGACGCGGTCATTTTGTAGGATCTTGACAGGGACTCGCGTCTCCCCCAGAAACACATCCTGAGCCAGATTCTCGTTGTTCCACAAATCAACTCTGCAAATGTAGAGGATGGGAAGTGAGACAAGTATTTGATCTATGAATATATGGCATTAAATCGCACGAAACTACATGTACATTAAGTAAGGCCATTTTTGTTGCAGTTTGTGTTCAGCACAAAGACATAACCACCCAATTCTGAAATGGCAACAAAGGGACAAACAAATGTCACTACTGGAGTGGTGTTTACCTGCTTGGTGCGTAAAAGCTAATACAATACGCGTGCAATGACACCACCTCAAATCCAACTTCAAAACCATGCATGAGTGTTTACCTTTGAATCTGAATCTAGTCTTACCCAGTGAGCTATGAGTCCACTGTGACGGAAGCCCCACTTATCCTTAACCAGAAACCAAGGCTCTCTATCAGTAGTCAGAACACACCAGATCTAAATTCACTTTTTTGTCCTAAAGTTGTTAAGAAATCATTTTTCTTCTGTCAAGACATTAGAGGAGGAATGGGGGGGGGAGGGAGGGAGGGAGAGAGAGAGAGAGAGAGAGAGAGAGAGAGAGAGAGAGAGAGAGAGAGAGAGAGAGAGAGAGAGAGAGAGAGAGAGAGAGAGAGAGAGAGAGAGAGAGAGAGAGAGAGAGAGAGAGAGAGAGAGAGAGAGAGAGACTCAAAACGTACTTGATCTCAAGTTTTTCGATGTCCTCCTCCTCCACTTGGAAATGAGACTTTTTTGAGTAGCTGCTGGACCGTGTGACCTGAGGGTGAACATGCCAATGCTTATTTACAGGCTCACTTCTCCAAATAGTGTTGAAGGAAGCCAAATAGAATTTACCTCAAAGAAGAAGGTCTCTTCAAACTGAGGGTTGCTGGTTTTCTTCTTTACCTTTGTTTTCTTTTGGTCAGACCTGAGGAAATACATGACAGAAATGACACTGACAATTTAAAAACTTTCCCTGCTAAGGTTATTGTTTTGGACCCCAGGAAGACTAGGTGGTCGTCTAGGCGGCAGCTAATGGGGATCCTTATAATAAATACAAATAATCATCAGCAAAACTACTTTTATTCATATGTGGTTACCAATGCTTTTTAAATTCGGTTTTTATTTCTTTGCATCAAGATTATAGCCAGTTAAAAAAATAAAATAAAATACTGAGGAACATTGTGGGCTAGATTTATCAAGCCGTTTGCGCCTGTTTCCAGGCGCTAATTCGTCGCAAAGACGGACGTAACCGATGCGGGCTATTTACAAACAGGGCGCACTTGGGTAAAATCGCAGATTGTCTGCCACATGAGCGAGAAGAGACAAGTTGCGCTTTCAATATGCGTTCGTGGGAGGGTCGTGGGGAAAGTGGGAGTTCCACCCAAAAAGGTGGGAGGATAAGCGCAAAGTGCCCCTAATTATATATTCCGTGGTATTTACAAAGACTGTCAGTAAGAGCGCGCCTCTATTCTGCGGAGAAAATTCTCCGCCTCTTAAAAGCAGGTCTAAACCAGCTGCAATCGAGTTTCCTCGTAGACCTTTATGCCGCTGGTGAAATGGCAACAGTAATTTGAGCAAGACGAAGACATAGGCGAGGCTGAAAATATTTTTAAAACACAAGAATCACACTTTGTCAGTGAACACAACATCATTTAGCGTTACAGATCAAGCAGCCATGCAATATTAGAGTTACTGGAAGAAATCAAAGATGAAATTGAATCTCCCACTCTGCGTTCACATCCCATTCCAGCAGTTGTTAAACTCCTCGCAACATTACAAATATTGGCATCAGGATCATTTCAAACAGTCATAGCATCAGCAGTGGGAATATCACAGTCTGCACCCAGCCATATCATAGCACAAGTACCGCTTTGCTACAGCGCAATCTACGGTCTAGTGGGCGGAGAAAGACGCTGATTGCCTGATGGGTGTCAGGGTTGATAAATACTACGCAAAATGTGGAAGCATAGCGTGCGCTATTACCGTACTCGCATAAACGGACGCAGTGCAAACTGCGCTAGCGTTAGTAAATCTAGCCCTGTGTGTGTAAAATTTGGTCTTCTGTATCTACTGATCTAAACAAAGTTGTTATGGCTTTCATCTGCTTTCGGCAAGATTAGATCATTGCAAATCATTATACTGCTGCCTTAGCCTCAGTTTCCTTTAGCAGTACAGTGTGGTGCAGATGGATCAGAGATATCACACTGATGTTACCCTCCATTGGATCGGTCTATTTTAGAATTTATTTTACATTTTATTAAACCTGCATTTCTGGTCACTGGGGAGCCAAAAAACAGACAAAAAAAACATAACACCTTTTAAGTTGATATAGCGAATTTGTTAGCAAAGCTGCAAGTTGCTTATTTACACATCCACCTGATGAATATCCAACATTCACTCTCCTTTAGCTCCATTTTTGGTCTCTACCAACTCTGAAGGAAATATCTGACTCTTTAGCAGCTAAATGCTTGACTAGGTTTACCAGCTGGTTTCTCACTGTGTCGGTCTGCTGTTTGGGTGCTAAACAGGTAGTGTACAGTAGGTTTTTAAGAGTTTGTTCGCAGAAGGCAGCTGCCTGCTGCAGCTGAAAATGACACTGACAACAGTGAGAAAACAGTAAAGTTGTGGACTAAACTCACTTTACACGTAAAGCTGAGAGGAGCTTCAGATTCAGGTGATAATTCTCTGTAGATTACTCACTACGACCCCTTTCACATTGTCATATTTTTAACATTGTCATTTGATACACTGTTATAATAAAATATCAATGATAGCCTCTTTATCATTTAAGGCACCACATAGTCCCTGGTTACAGTATATTGCTGAGTGGGTCTGATATTCCAGTTTAGTTGTAGTTTAGTTTCCATTAAGTGCGTTTTTCACAAAGTTACCTGGCAGGTCCAACGAGTGACACTGTGGCATAGGGGTCACAGTTCTGCCCACTGATCAAAGGCAGTCCCTGGCACTCTATTATCCTGGAAGAGGTCACAAAGAAATAGGGAGGGACATAATTAATACAATTACTGTGCAGGGAGATTTTAGTACCGTGTTAATTTACATAATTATCATCTGTTGAAATAATAGAGATATTTTTCCATTTACATAGTTTAGCAGCACAGTTGTGATCAATATACTACTCTGAAACGTTTAAATATTTCAAGCAATTATGAATGGACAGACTTTAAAGTGACCCAGACCTTGGGAGAGATTAGCTTTCAACACTGTCAACACCGTGTCTTGGGAGCATAAATAGTAAATAACTTCTTGTTGGTTCAACAGATGCCTAAGTGGAAACGCGATTGCTATTAACCCTCTACAGTCTGCATTATCACGGCACCAAGTATTAAAAGAGGTTTACTCAAAACTGGACACTTATGAATTAAATAATGTTCGTATTACAATGGGACACAACTATTTCAGAAACAATGGTGGTTTCCAAACACAAATTTAATAGACATGTATAACTTTTAAAAACAGACATATAAATGTTAAAATCAAGTTTTGTATTGATGTGTTGACCTCAGGTAAAACCAAAAGATGAAAAAAAAAAAAAAATCTAATTACATTGCATCTTGATCAAGTGGCATTACATTTAAAAGAAGTGCTTTGCATTCATGTTTGGCTCGTGTCACACAGTGACCACTGCTTTTTTTCACAGGTGTTTCAGGTGACAACAAACAGACACTGCAGGCACCCTAAACAGGATGTGTCTGCTAAGCAGAAGTCACCAGAGAATAAGAATGAATTCAGCCCGTCACTAAGTGAGGGCTAGAGGGAAAAGCCAGCAGAGCAAATGTCAGGATGTTTGTGTATCACCTTCCAGGGTGTCATGACAATATTCCCTATAGTCTCCCTTTTATCCCTTAACCCCATCTCACTGTGCTCAGACCTCTCTGGTGACTAATCATCACACCGACTAGATGACTAGAAGTGTGCATATGATAGGCTTGACACCTTGCTACCATATCTGGTCAGGCTGATTTAAGTAAAAAGCATAATCATCATCAATGCAGATATGATTTGAGCTGACAGTTTAAGCAAACAATCTGAGAGATACAGTGACGGCAGCAGAAAACCACAGCGGTTGCAGTGTGAGAAGCGCAGGCTTCCTGCTCAGATGCCATCACTTCCTCCTCATTACCCTGCTCTCCAAGTATGAATGGGGGATGCAAAACAACATACGTAAACAGCATGAGGTCTGACACGCACACACAAAATTGTATGTATATGCGAGTGCTTACATGGTCAACCTAATCCTTCAATGAATGCCTTCTTTTTGAGCACACCATCCAGCCATGTCATGAACTGGAAACAGTGACAGCTTTTTGATGTCAAGTGCACAGCTGGGAAATAAAGGTAAACCTAAAAACAACCCACTGAAAGCTAAGATTAAATGAAAGAATATGATTTTATCAATGACGCCTTTTTGATAACTACTTTAAAACACATTTCTTTCTCATATACCCTCTGAACTAGTGAGAAGAAGAGTTTCCAATTTGGCCACAGTATCAGGCTGAGCACAAATAGAGCATTTCTTACAGTTTTCCCCAATATAATTTTTGATGTTTTAAATGTATGCCCATAATAAAGAAAATGTATACAACTGGAAATCATTTGACTGGCTCTAGTCTCTGCAGCTCAGAAGAGGAAGTGTTTTTGCACCAGTGAACTATAGTAGTTGTTATTGCCTCTGAACCACAGCTACAATACACTTTATGTTTATTTCTGGAATAATGTGGACAAAGACTCCCTTGGCCTTTTAGTCTGTTCAGGACAGTGAGATGCCCATCAAACCACACAACTAAAAGAAAATAGTCTGAGAAACATAGAAACCTGATAATGGTTATCCTAGGCTAAACAAGGGTTCAAACAATAAGTCTAATTTGCCTTTGAATTTCCCCATTATGATGAATGACGTGAATGTAGCCTATTCTGTCAGTGTGTGTGTTGTATCTACATAAGTTACATGTGCATATATGTATACCGGATACTCTTATGTAAGCACTTTGTTTTTAAAGTGTTAATAAAAATAAATAAATAAAACTCACCTCTCACACCTCATTTGGTTCAATTCTCAGCTTTTAAATTCTTCATTAATTTCAAATTCCCTGCAAACCAGTATAAGACAACCTATTGGATCAGACCTCACTCGACTGACAAGGGAATCTAGGTACTCACCGGACTAGTAAGTGTTGACCTACTGAGCCGTTGTCTGTGATCACTTCATTCAATCGCATTTCCAAGTGAACCTTACCCTGTTGAACATGAGGAGAGGAGAGTGACCGGTGAGAGGTTATAAATTACTCAAAACATGACATCTCAGTCTTACACGAGGGCACAAGTCGTACAAAAAGTTTCAAGTCGAATGCCAAATTAATACGTGGGTTGTCAGTTGTCAAATGTGAGCTGTAGTATGTGCTTGTGAGAAAATGAACACAAACCCTTCACCTAATCACTAAATGCTAATATTCTATTCATTTTACTAAATATATAAATATTTTCATAGCATTTTGTTTGAAACAAGTTGCCCATTTCTCTCACTGTATTTTTATTTTCTAGGCCTAGTCCTTGACATGTGGCCCAGCTCAACCTCATGTTTCATGTTGTTTTAGGTTAATGGAGGTACCATGTGTGACAAGAGGGAAAGCAGCTGTGAATTTTGTCATCACTCATAAAAGATCTTTACGGGGTCGGATGTGGTGAAGGCTGCCGGTCTCGCCTTCGGAAGTGTCAGAGAGAGAGAAAAAGTGAGTGAGAGATAGCGAGTGAGAGAGGAAGAGAGAGAGAGAGCTAAACAAAACGCCCACACACTTGCACTCTGTCTCTGCAATTCAGCACTTGGCTGAGATGGCTAGTAGTTCTTTCTGATGCAAGATAGGCCTTTTAGCCAATATAATACTACTTTGCAAGGAGCCAAAATGAGCCGATATCATCATCAAATTAACGCTAGCTTTACAACTACCTATCCTCTCTTTTAATGAGTAATGAAAATGCTATAAAAAAAAAAAAAAAGGTGTATAGTTTGTCCTGCCATTGCACTCAACTTGAACAGGTTCACTGGAAAAGAAGCTAACACTGCTCAAAGGGTACATACGCAGCCCCTGTTTGACTACAGACCAAGCCAGAGAGGCATTGCAACAACACCTCCATCACTCACTGATGTAACTTTGCAGTTGAAAGTGTCTACTTGTTAGTGAATCAGTGTAGCAGCACATACCCAGAATAGGCTGGCGTGGGCTAATGGCAGCTAGAGTCAACACGTTAGCTACAGCAGCACAAAAGTGGTAATGTGGTGTAGTTTCACCCAAAACAACCAGACCACAAAAAGTATTAGATCAAAGAAATGTACAGTTGAAAATAGAACGCCCCACATCACATACATGGCATATATGTGATAGAAGCTCCAACTGCACCCTGAAAAAAAGATCAATAAAACGCTGTAAGGCAACAAAAAAGGTTTCACCACGTAAGGCAGACATTGGACCAAAAACACGTCATAAGTCAAGACAATAGCATCATAATTATAAGTGAGTGCTATAGCAGCAAGCTAACTACTTTAGCCAGCTGCAAGCAACTCTAAAAAAATATTAATTAAAAACAACAAACGTGTCTATCAAATACTTAGAAAACTCAATGGCATTAGCAGTTAACTTTGCAACCCTCAGAGTATTGACTTCATCATAATCAGTCTTTCCTCTAGGTTGATTTTGTAGTGGCGGCCCACCATGGCAAAATGTCTGCCACCACGGTATCAGAAATAAGGCTTTACAAAAAAATTTAGTCGCGGTTGCCTTTTAAATGATCCTGCCGACATAATGCACCCCCCACATTGCAATTTAACAACAAGTAGAACTATTCAGAAGTTACTGGGCCCGTCCAGTTTAACTCCACATGCTGTTGCATTGATGGAGTTTATTGTCAAAACGTTTCGCTTTCTTCCGAGTCGACTATCAAACGAAGAGCTCCACCAAAAACATCACCGCGGTGGGTCCGTTCTAAGTGTAGGTTGTTCGGACAGACCTGCCCCCACTGCTAAAAAAAATCCTAAAGGAAACACTGATAATATTTCCTCTTTGGGCAGGTTGACATATTGGTTGTATAAAACAATGACAACCTGGATTTAGGGAGTATGCAAATTCTACGTAAACATCTTGTATGCAGTCACAACAACAGATCAGTTACATTTGCATGATAAAAAAACAATTTTTCTTGATGAATTTTATCAAGACTTTTTGAAACACGACGTGGCAGTACAGTTTTATTAGTTTTGGTCAAATTCAAATCTGGCAGGTGGCAAAAATAATTCATTCATCACAATGACAGTGGTCTACCTATCTAGTTACAGGAGTGGCATTTCAGGTTTTCAAACTGTTAAAACACGACAGCTTGGACCGAGACTATTAAACCTCTTTAGACATGGAAATGATCTTATCTGTATGCAGATTTTAGACTACATGCAAGTAAATGTCCTGCTTGTTGTGTTGGGGTGCTGCAAGTTGTGAAACATCCTCTGAGCCTGAAGTGAGTGGTGCAGTCTCATTACAAATAACTTAGGTGGTAACTTTCAAGCATATGTAATTCAAAGTCGAACCCAATGTGTTTTATATTAAATTCAAGATTAGATATGCTATAGATTGAGACACATTTTAAGTTATATTTATGAATCATTTAATCATTACCTGGACTTCTGAGTTTGGATCTACCGGATGAAGGCTAAACCAGTGCTCCTTCCCACTGTATTTACACAGGTCATCCTTCCGGATTGACACCTTGCCTGTTAAGACACAAACACACATCAAACCTCCAATTCTTCCACTCAGATGAGCAAATATCAATGTGTAAGTGTTTTACTTAATGCAACTTACCAACAGGTAGGTCCCTTTGAAAAACACTCTTGGCATAAACATAGAAGGATAAACACTGAAATGGTCGTGGGATCTCAAAGTAGAAGTCCTCTCCATAGAAAGGGCTGTAAATAAGGGCAGAGGTTTAAATTAACAAACAAGGTTGCATCTTTTGGGGAGAAAAGCAGTGTGTAAGAATGTGAGGGAGAATGTGTGTAGTAGGTGGTGTAATGTGTGATAAACTGTGACCAGATAAGTGGTTATAGCCTGATTCGAGCCGTGACACATAGGTGTAGGCTTAATTAATGATTTGTTAAGCTTGATGTTTGATTCTTGACTGCGTGCAACACCAGTGGTATCCGATTTAAAAGACTAAATTTATTTTTGAATGTACACTACACTGGAAAATAAAAATGAAATCACCATATTCATTTTGTATTTTGTTCAGTCCGAAAGTTGAAAATGCAATTTATTTCACCTACTAAAAATACAAATAAACCTATATAAAGTGCTTTTAGGCTTTAATGAGAAAAGGCATCTACACTATGAGCAACAATCGGTTTTTGAAATTGCCTGGACAGATCCAGACAGTGACTTATAGTATCTGCTGATGGCATTTAATACACAATAACATAATGCAAGTGATGCAATCAGTTTGAAATTGTTATGAGTGTTGCACGCTGCAAAAAGTCACTTCATGTATTTTATATTTGTAATTTCATAGCTCTATCTATATAAATTAATTACAATGTAATTCATAGTAGAACATTGCATTAAACAATTTGATTATTTTAGAAGTAATTTAGCATATATTTGTCATGTCAACATCAATATCAGAAAAATATTCTATCAATACTGTGTTCAGCAAAGTATCCAGTCATATTGGGAGTCCGGGTACAACCTGGACAGGTTGCTAGTCCACTATAGGGCTAACACACATAGAAAGACACATTCACACGCACAGGCAAATTTAACTTGCATGACTTTAGAATGTGGGAGGAAACCTGGGCACCCGGAAGAAACCCATTGCAGACACGGGGAGACAATGCAAACTCCAATCATTAAAACAACATGTGCTATAATACCGTATTTCCTAGTTTAGCAACAAAGTGGTTAGATCTAGCCAGTTCAGCACAGGCCAAACACAGAGGGCCCAAGCATCTGTGTCACTCAGTGCTGCCAACATGGCTGCCTCACAACCAAGACCGCCAGGTAGAGAGCTTGATCTGACACAAGCGATTGTTGGTTAACCAGTACCTGGATGTACAGTTGTGTTCACAATAATAGCAGTGTGATTTAAAAAAGTGAATAATGTTCAAAATCCTTTGAATAGCTTTTAATTCCATAATATCAATGCATTGGGAACACTGCACACTCAATTCTAAATCAAAACATGACCAAAATTGATCAAGTTTGTGTTATACCTTTACAGAAAGTGAAGAAAAAGGAATATAAGGTTGTTATAAAAAAAAGATAGCAGTATTTGGATTTTTCTTTACAAACTCAAACATTTACTGTATTTCTGAAAAATGTCTCAAGGGTTTGCTTTACTTTGAATCACTGCACTAATATTTAGTTGCATAACCATTATTTCTGAGAACTGCTTCACATCTTTGTTGCATGGAATTGACCAACTTCTGGCACCTGTGAACAGGTATTCCAGCCCAGGACAATTGAACTACATTCCACAATTCCTCTGCATTACTGGGTTTTACCTCAGAAACAGCATTTTTGATGTCACCTATGGGATTGAGGTCTGGGGATTGGGCTGGCCAATCCATAACATAAATCTTGTTCATCTGGAAACAGGACTTTGCTCGCTTACTGGTGTGTTCTGGGTCATTGTCTTGTTGAAAGACCCATTTCAAAAAGGCATCTCCTCTTCAGCATAAGGCAACATGACCTCTTCAAGTATTTTGATGTATTGAAACTGATCCATGATCCCTGGTATGCGATAAATAGGCCAAAACACCACAGTATGAGAAACATCCCCATAACATGATTTTTGCACCACCATGCTTTACAGTCTTCACAGTACTGTGGCTTGAATTCAGTGCATGGGGGTCGTCGGTAAAACTGTCTGCGGCCCCTAGACCCAAAAAGAACAATTTTGCTCTCATCAGTCCACAGAATTCTCCTTTGGCCAGTCAATGTGTCCTTTGGCAAATTTCAACCTATTCAGTACATGTACATTTTTTCCAGCAATGGGACTTTGCGGGGGCTTCTAGCTGATAGCTTTGCTTCACATAACCTTCTTCTGATCGTAACAGTACTCACAGGTAACTTTAAGTCTTCTTTGATTTTCCTGGAGCTGATCATTGGTTGAGCCTTTGCCATTTTGGATATTCTTCGATCCATTCGAATGGAAGTTGACTGTTTTTTCCCCACATCTTTCAGGCTTTGGATGCCATTTGAAATCATTTTGGCTGAGCAGCCTATAGTTATTTGCACTTCTTTATATGTTTTCCCCTCTCCAATAAACTTTTTAATCAAAGTCCGCTGTTCCTCAGAGCAATGACTGGAACGACCCATTTTGCTGAGTATTTCAGTGTGAAATGCACTATAACCAGCATGCACAACATTAGCTTCCTTCCTTCCTTAAATATAGGCCATAATTGACGCCTGTGTCTTCACAGAATCAATCACCTCACTAAGTGAACACAACACTGCTTTTATTTTGAACATGCCCCTTTCAATTACAGATTCAATTACACAGAATGAGCAGCATGCATGTCATGACTGTTGAGTCTGTTGGTTTTCTATAGCTAAGTTTCAATCCACTTGTCAATCAAATTATCTGAAGTTCGGTAAAAAAACTCATGAGAATAAAGCTGGTGAAAGTGTGTTTCCATCCAACAGCTTTAAAGCGAATAAAAACCTGTGCGTAATGACGTCACATGCTGTTTTGCGATTAAATTGGTATATCGAATTGATTTGAGACATTTTATGGTGTTTCCATTCATTTCTGAACTGAATCGCACAAGATTCAAGCAAACTTTTGCAAACAAAGTTTTGCTAGACAAAAGTAGTTGTTAATATTAGAAGCCAAGCTATAGCCTAAGCTCCGATGGACCTTTGGCTGAGGGTATGATCCAGCTCATCAAAAAGGTGGAACTTGCCTTATATTTTCCCTCCGGCACGCTCCCGCGACAACTCTCTTTTTGAGCCGTGTATCGCTGTTTGAGCGCCTTCCATTTACTCCGCAGGACGTTCCACGGCTTGTCGTAAGGGACATTCTAAAGAGCGCATCGGAAAAGCTTAACGTGGAGTTTATATCTAAACAACGATCAGTCATCACCAGATGTATCATGGTCATATCTTGTCATGAACACTTAAGCCTGTCAATAAAACTAAATCGAAATCCAACGATTATAGAAGTTATCTCACGTTAATGTTTTCGTCCATAATATTTGGACATTGGGTTAGATTTGACCGTTTTAAGTTGTTATGATGAGCAATATAGAAGAGGATTTTTTTGGTGATGATTGATCGTTGTTTAGGTACATTAAACCATGTTAAGCTTTTTCACATTAGGACTTATAAAGCCAATGAGAACCGTGGAGAGTCAACCCCCAGCCGCTCCGCTGCCCTGAAGCAGAAACGCTTTATGTCAGATAACGTCCATAATAATTGGACTTTGGGTTAGATTATTTGACAGTTTTCCGTGGTTATGATGGGTAATATGAGAGAGAAATTTGGTGATGATTGATCATTGTTTAGGTACATTAAACCACGTTAAGCTTTTTCCTCGCCATATTAATAATATTAATACGGCCACTGATGAAGAAAATATTAACGTGAGATAACTTCTATAATCGTTGTCTATAAACGGGTCGATGGAAACATAGCTTGTGACTCTACAACACTTACTAGTAAATTATTTGCCATGTAGAAATATTACTTCTACCAAAAAACTGGATTTATGAGGTTAGCGATGTTGGACTGCTATTATTCTTAACGTACGTGTTGCCAGCAGATGGACCACCTGTCCCAAACAAACTGAACAGCAAGAGAGTTGTACTGGATTAACCATTCATGTGAAATTGCAATCCCTGTTTTTTTTCAGTTTTTCTTCATCATCTAAGCCATTTTAGGCCAGTTAAGCTGACAAAATGTGGAGGTCTGTTTGACAAAACACAAAAAAATTTGGCCGGTTTAGCTCAGTTGGTAGAGCAGGCGCACATATATGGAGGTGTATACCTCGACGCAGAAGGTCCAGAGTTCGAGTCCGACCTGAGATGATTTCCTGCATGTCATCCCCTTCTCTCTCCCCTTTCATATACATCAGTTTTTTCCATTAAAGGCTGAAATGCCCCCCAAAAATCTTTAAAAATAATAAGTCTGCCATTATAATAAAAAAATAAATAAAGTAACTTTGCCTGTCAAACATTACTGGAGTTTATGGGTCATGTTCCTTAATGCATTATGCTTCCACTTTCTCCGTTTTTAAAAATTGAATCAGGACTAGGAAATTAGCCTTCTAAACAAGAATATCTGTATAAATATTCCCTGCTCGTTTGAAGGAATGTGGTCCTGTTACTCTTGAATACCTGTACTCATGCCTCCCTCTAAAATGTATGCATCTTTGATGGTGAAATATCTTGCCTGACACTTCCGCACTGGGTTTTGCCAACACATCCAGTGTACACCTACGCATCCTCCTCAACATCACATGGAATTATGCACTTGTGCCCTCCCTAATCTGCACACACTTACACCTACTATACTACCTTTCTTTCTGTTGTCACCCTAGCTTCTAAATAATGTGAGAATGCTAGGTACAACCACTTGACCACAATTGCTTGAACATGCCTGCTTTAACCAAGGATTAGCTGCAATTACAGCATAGCCTTTAAACCATTAGAAACAGGAGCCCATGCAACAGGCATGAGCCAAGCACCATCAAATAAAAAACAGTGGGCCAAATTTGAGTGATTATTAACATGTGCTAAACAGAGGCTAAGGTAGTTGAGAGTGACACAGAGAGAAAGACAGGGGAGAGCGTGGGAGGACACACTTCCCCAGAGACTGTAAAATCCTTTTGAACAGCACCGAAATCAGGAGAGCGAGAGAAAAAAAAAGGGCTGTTGTGAAATACCTAGAAAAGGCAGGCCCATGTTTACAGTGAGATGTGCAATGATGTAGATAGAAACCTAAACTGCTTATGAACATGTAGCTATTGGTAAAATAGCTTATTTCAGTCTGAATCATTTAATGTTTCCCAGCTAAAAATGTACCCTGCACACATACAGCTCTAAGTCACATATTGACAGTTTGTAAGATGTTATCAAATCACTGAATTTCAAACCGGACATTTCTCACATGATCGGCCTGCAACAAACTGTGTTGGTGAAAAATGGTTCAGAGTTTAGTATAACTGTTTCCGCATGAGAGATTATCTCAAGATATTTCCCTTTTCTTTGACTTCAATTCAACTTAAAACAAACTGTAAATTGTACAAACAATAACAACAGCCAACAGTGATAGAATCAATCCATATGAGCATAACTTAATAAACGTTATTTCTGAACTGGGTTGTTGCACATTATCTTTGTATTCATTGTGGTAATCATGGCAATTGAACAAACATTGCCTAACAAATACAGGTTACATTTACAGGAAATTCCAGTGTTTAGATGTATTACCTTTTTTTTCTAGCCGTCCCTAACTGACTTGCATCATTCTAGATTAATATTACTAGAGCTAAAACAGATGATTATTTCCATCTATCAATTATGAAGTAAATTAGCAAAGCAGTGTCAAAAAAGGACAAATGGCCTCCAAAGTCCAAACAGATGAACAGTCAACAACTAAAAAGGCTTTCAAAATATGATATACAACATTTAAAAGAATGGCAGCAACTCCACATTTATCAAGTTGTGAAGGTTTGATATATTCATTGATTGTAAGCTACACATCCAATACCTTAGAAAAGGCTCACAAATGAACTAAGGAGGAAATAGCACATTCAGTATAAGATACTGAACCCGAAACTCCGCCCGCATATAAACAGAAGGATGTTTTGATGTCTTGTATAGCCAACATAACTTGCTATAGACGAGGTGTGCAATGACTAGACATGCTAAAACCCTGAAAGACACTGAAACGCTGCAATCATTTCTCCTCCTGAGTCACTTCAAGTTTTCACACTGCCTGGGAAACAAATTATTAAGTACTTTGACACTTCTCATAATATTCAACTACGCTTTTTGCACTTTACACAACACTTTCTAAGACCTCTACAGTATTTTGTATTAGTCAGGGAGGTTTCATATTTTATTGCCTTTTTTTTTTTTACTGCTCTTCATTTGTCAAATAAAGTATTATTTAGTTTGCCCAATACTACCATCCTACCAATTTTAAGAAAGATACTGAAAGCGCTCTTCAATAAAACTTTAATATTTGAACATGTAAAAACTAGAAGACAGCTAGTCCTATTCTCAAAATCAGAGCAAATAATAAATAGGCTAGATATGCTTCATTAAAATGAAAATATAGGCCTTTCTTACTGCTTGGGTATCTACCACTGTGAAAAAGGACTTTTGCACAAATCTTAATCATTATGGAAGTCCAGTGGCATTTCATGTAACTTAAGTATGCATGTTGTAACTTGGTATGAAATGTAATAAAAATGTAATGTTGTGACATTGAAAGTACAACATAATCACATTCATAATCGCCTTACTGTACAGTAAATTGAAATAAGACGCAGGGGTAACCTTGCTTACCTGACACTTTTGTCAAACACCTTGGTGCGGAACACCTCCTCCTGATCCAGACTTATGGTGCAAAAGGTGCAGAGATCCCTTTGTCGATTTGGACCCGAGACTGGACCTAGGTTCTTAGCTTCACCTGCAGCACCAAGAGAAGATCATTGTTACTATCTTGACTGGCATCAAAACAATAGCAGTCTTTCCCAAGTTAAAAAGGGAAACTAAATATATGTACACTGTCATTGGCACATCAATGACACAGGCTTTGGACAACTCGCACCAATACTATCCAATAACATTCCTCTACTTCTAGAGCTCCTTCCAATCTACGGTTATATACATTATTCTTACAGGTATGCTTGACCAAAGAAGTGAACTAAATGACATTTTAACAGATGTACTGTACTTAAGGGGTTTTGAAAATTCTTTAAAAAAATAAATAAATAAATAAAAATCTTGAAAAAAGATTTACTTTGCTAATTCATTGTATTAATGTATTAACTCAAGTGGCAGTCCTAGACTGGCCACTCTGAAAAGCTAAAAATTGATAATTCCTAAGTAAATTTCTACTGTTAATCTTAATCAAAAAAACGGGGGACAACTAACAAAAGTAAGGGTTAAGTTGACTGAAGCTGACTCAGTAAAGCTAATCTAAATAAGCACATGCGATTGCAATCATACACAGTAAACTTATAAAATATGCTTTTATATTCAACATCCTCATGTTCATGGGGACACTGGCTCTTGCCAGTTGTTAGGACAAGCAGCAGAGCGGATGTAGCTAAAGTAGACTTGAGGCTCATATGTGGTTCAAAACATGAAACATTGACTTCCTCAGCATAACCAATGACGACGATACAGCGCTGATTCACAAAACACCTTTGAAACAAACACCACATGCACATGCTTCCATTACATCGCAGGCAGACCCAGATTACATGCCATGGGGTTTTGTGCAACACTTGCATAAAAAAGAAAAACAAAAAAACAAAAAACAAAATCAAAGCCAGATAAATTAAGTCTGAATCATTAGAACAGCTAAATGGCAGTCACTCAAACACAGAACTCTCAATACCTTCACAATGAATCAGATTTAGACTGCTGGATTAGAGGGGCAGTTGTCTAAATTAGTCCTCTAGCTTTGGATATCTACCTTAAGCCCAGGTGGAGACCTAATTAAGAAAAGCCGCCAGTGAGATCAGCTTTGTAACAGGCTATTAATAATGGTGTATGGCTAATCTCAGGGACGGCCGGTGAAAACAGCCAAGTTGTCACTAAGCTTGGACCAGGATGACCTGGTGGGAGTAGAGCACACAAGCACCAAGATACAAACACATACAGTATACTTGGCCAACTAACCCTACTGCCATCTCGTCTCTTCAACATTTCCACTATAACAAAAGCACCCTGAGAAAACCATGACCGAAAGGTCAGAGAGTATGCCTAAACCATACCCGTTTTAGCTGAAGACTGCTGATTCAACTGGCCTTTTCCTGATTGTATTCTGACAAAGAAGCAAAGCCATCTAAAAACTGCTATACAACACATCTTTACAGAATGTCACCTCCATTGATGTAGGCTAAAGGAAAAAGGACAAAGTGTGAACGAGGAAGAATGGAGTTTCGTAAGACTGCAAAGTGAGTTACATGCCACGATAGTTCCTCTATTTTGTTCTGCTTACCGTTTTCTCATTAATTCATAGTAGTGAAACTGACATTTGTCTTCCTATTGTGTGCCTACGCATACAAGCCTTACATACTGGTTAGCCTATATTCACCTTACACTAAATACATACAGTTAAGCCAGATTTATAGCTAGTCATGATATGGTAAAAATAATGGTTTCGTCAAAAAGATAACATTTAAAAACAACAACAACAACAATAATAATATGATTATTATTTTTTAAGAAAATATCTGCTTTAGTGCCATCTTATTTTAAACTGATTTCTTCATAAGATCAAACCACACTGAATTTTACTTTCCCCATTGAGATGAAGCAATGCCACTGGGGCAAATTTATTCCTAACCATAATCAATTACCTCAAACACCAACACAGAGAGAATGGAGGAGCAGTGAGTGTAGACTAATGGATTTGTGTTAAAAATTAGAATAATCAAATCTGATGCAGCATATCTATGAGTAAAAGTACATAATGGGAACCAGTACAGCTTGTGCAATTTGAATCTCAAAACGTTGGTAATGACTGACTCTTTTGAAGAGCAGCCATACACATATTGAAGGTGAGTAATTTGGCAAAAAACACATTTACACATTCAAACAGGTTCACAGCCTCCTGGCAGGTACTCATCTGGACCAGCCAAGCCTGCGAGGGTGGATGAGGAAACTGGCTGGTATTTCACTTTATAGCCTACGTTTCTAATTTGGACTCTTATCACATGCATGACTAGTGTATTACTATACTATACTATTGCTGCAGGCAACTTACTCATTCCCACGGATGCTTAATTCATTCATTTTACGTTAGTGTCAAATGATGAGACATGATAACTGCATTTAAATGTTTGCTTGATTAATGCCTCCACATGAAGGCCAGAGAGCATGAAGAGTCAAGAGACCTGCTGTGGGTTGGGACATTACTTGAACTCAACTGTCAGGTTGGTCACTCTGTCACCAATCAATCAACATACTTCTGTGATAAAATGTACAATGTATCGTAGATATTTGGCTAATGTTAGCTAGCTAGGTGTCAAAACTTAAGTAACGTTAGCTAACGTTAAACTCTAGGTAGCTAAAGAGTAACGTTAACGTTAAGTGACCTTTTTTTTTTTGCTGCTCGAGACCTCATTGATATGGGTTACGTTTAAACTGTAGCTATGTTTTCGCTGAAATTATTATTATCTAGCATTAGCTAACGTTAAGTTACCAGACTGTCACGTTGTAGACGAATTGGATAGAGACTGAAGGACTGAAACGGTCGGTAGTAGCTAGGCTACGTTACTTTGACACCAACGTTAGCTTACAGGGCAGCTCAAGTCCACGCAAAACGCCCGAATTTTGAAAACGTTAACATTTCCAATACGCTTAAAACACAAAGTAGGCAGGAGCAGCACAACTGACGGCCGAGGAGCCCTGCTCGATGAATGAAATCATTCACAACAAGCTACTAGCTGCTGCTAGCATGCTAGGCTAACTTGACGTTAAGCAGCAGCCAGCAAACCGACCAGATGAACTGGCTCCCTCTGCCTCCACACTGTCGACTGTTGATAGCACGCCGCGCCCCTCCGGCTTCCCCTCTCTCCGCTCGCTTGTTTTACCAACCTCTCTCCCCCTGTGAGAGACGGAAAACATCGGCTCACCAGTCACACTTACATATTTTACCCCGCAGGCTCTGTAAAATCCGAATCCCCGCGTCGTCCTCTTCCGCCATGGTAAGAGCTGACTGTTATCGCTTCTCCGGTGCATTCAACGCTGGTTTATCATATCCGTTTATGAATGCAGGCAGAGTGGAGGAAAGCCAGCCCCACTGCCGCGTCACGTCAGGTCCCGTACACACTGGTGCCTTAAAACGTGTGGCGAAGCTTCCTCATATATGAGTCGAGCGCCTTGCTTTGGCTAGTAAATCTGGAAATGGTAGGAGCTTTTAAGGGAATTTAAGGTCTCTCTGTAGTGCTCATTATGCAACGGCAAAGCTCACGGAGAACTGATAATTAGACTTGTGGAGCTAGTTAGCTTAGCTAGCTAATCTTACAGTGTTTGTTTTAACCCTGTGGTTCAACCCTGTCTGTATATAACCATATAACATGCTTGTGTCAGACATGTAAATGTGTTACCGGATGTGAATGAATTGTTACCATTGCTCTAAAACAAATTTCTGAGGCACATAGTTTAAGTAACTTTACTGGTGATAACATTTTCACTTTGAACAAGATTGCAAAAAGAAACCTCACAAAGCACTAAACATATATGAATCAAAAGAAATGTACAAACATGATATTTAAATGTAAAGTGACCCTGTTAATGTGTGCAAACATCACAGCTTGCTAGTCTTATATTTGTCTAGCCAACTTTTGATTTCAACCAAAGAGTAAGACATTTAGGTACCTTTAGGTAATTTTGCTTTTGTTTGTTTATTTAACAGGGGCACTGGTCAGTCATAAAGGATATCAGAATGCATTGCAAATATCAGTTGCAGTTTCATTCAAGAGCAATGAGGGTGTGTTTACCCAGGGTACAGCTTGCTTGTGTGAATGCTTATTTCATTGGAATAGACTGAATAAGCAATAAGTGCCCCAAACATTTTGGTTTTTTTTTTTTTTCTTTTTTTTTTTTTTTTTTTTTTTTTTTTTTTTTTTTTTTTTTTTTTTTTTTTTTTTTCCCTTTTCTTTTTTTTTGAAAAAAATTTTTTCTCTCTTTCCAGGTGATGTTGCTTTTGGTTGGGTGAAAACACAGGTCTGATCCTCATCGCTGACAGTAGCAGGGAGCCTGAAAGGGCAGTCAGGTATGCATTATAACTTGTATAGTGAATTTCTATGTATTATCTTAACATGTAGCTTGCACTAGTTCACAACACATATTGATAACATATAATCTATATTTTAAACTGCACATGATGTCACAAAATTCCCAGCTGTTTACCATCAACGTTTTGTGACATCAAGACTATTAATTAAAAATATTTGATGTCTTTGTCAGATAAGTTTTTTTTTCAATATAGTTATTTAGTTATGGCCATATAAAGCAAATCTTTTGTATTTGAAATCCCTTATTAAATGAGACCATGAATATCTTTCTGAAGTGTTTTACAACACCAAAAATATAAAGAACTATTCATCATCAAATAGGGTCTATGTTGGATTTGTATGTCATATTTTATTAAATTACAATATAGCTATTGTACAATATATTCAGCATGTGCTCTTTTCAGCTGTACATTGAAGTGGTTGCCAGCATATGTTCCTCACTATACTAGGCTACTACAATATGAAGCTTTTGCATTAGAGTAATCTCTACTATTCTCAAAGTGCAATGGCCCCCGATGCCATAATAAACTATGCTTACAGGTTATGAATGAGAAGTAAGGTAAAATTCTGCTCACATTTAATCTGGAATAGTTACATTGCATGAATTGTTGCCATCAGTGTTTTTAAAACATAATCATCTTTTATGAATGAAAAACGGTGCCTCCATGGCATAATCGTTGTGTTGAGCAGCACCTTATACCTCAAATGTATGATCCATCTGTTACATCACAAGCCCAGTCTTAGAAAGAATCAAGGAATTTAGAAACATCTGGAATTTATGTCATGAGGCCCGTCTCTAAATACAGATGCAGTTTGTGTGGAAGAACGAGGGAATGAACTTCTTAGATGGGTTGCAGGTCCCTGAAGGACCAGTGGGAGCAGTTATCCACCATGTGGGTTTATAATTAGGAAATTGTTTGCTGTGGAACAGGTTTTGTACTAATATGACTGTTTAAATCCAACTATTTAAAATGTTCCACATCATACTTCAACTGCATCATGTTTAGGGTTTCTGTAACTATCCTTTACCGTCAGTATCAGAGAATCATTTAAGTGTGCTTATCAGTCAGTGGTCACTGAATACTGTGAATTGATAGGCAAGCATTGTATCTGGATCTCTAGGCTAAAGGAGGACAGGATGTAACTGTTAGAATATCAACAACTTTTATTTAAATAGTTTTACATGTTTTATACATAGTATACACACAAAAGTAATAACTTTAAAAACAATGGTTCCATGTGTAATTGGAAATTAGAATTATATTAATGGTGCTTAGAATTTAAGTATTTAAGTATTTAACCAACAGATTAGCATAGTCTAACTATAAAGTGCAACTTATCATGACCAGTTAAATGAACATGAGATTCAGAAATGTGACAGTTGTAAGATGTATATTGTTTTCCACAGACATATTTATAAAAAAAAAAAAAGGTAACCCACACTAGGCAGCTTTTCAGTTCTCCAACACATCCTACCCCTGTTCTGAAATTGCTTACAATCATGTCACCAAGTCTGCCATATATGCATAGACAATGGAAAAATTACAGTCTCAGGGTTCATACATTTTGAAAAAACCTGGAAAAGTTATGGAATTTGAAAAATGCAAATTCTAGGCCTGGAAAGGTTTTGGAAAAGTCATGGAATTTTTAACACAGCATAATAATATGTGTTCAATTTACAAATCCCACTATGAACCACATAGACCTCTGAGGGTAAACTTTAACACAGATTTGTATTCTTATTGTATAATGTCGACTGACATTTTCAGGAACACATAGTCATGGAAATTTGCTAAAAAGTCATGAAAAAGTATTGGTTAAAATGCGTATGAACCCTGAGTCTGTTTCAGAAGGTCCTATATTATCCAAAAAAATATCTTCTACAAAGGTGAAAAAGCACTCAGTCGTTGAGTTTACGAGGGAAGAAATTACAGCCTACACTTATGTTAGATTCTCATGTGTAGTGTTGTCCAGTTAAAACATTTTATTGAGCTTAGATGGAAGGACAACACTATTACATTTCCTAACCAAAAGCTTGAAGTCAAGTTTCAATCACTTTCTCTTTTGCCTCAAATATATTTAAAAAAATGGCTCCTCTTTGCACATCCATTTCTCTGGTTTGTGTATAGAAATGTGGGTGCCTTTAGTTTCAGAGTCATTTCTTCTAAGTAGTTTACAGGACTTCTCAAGATTGATGTGACTGGTTGTTTTTTGCCCTGTCAAAATGCCCTTGTTGCTATCGCTGTCTCTGTCAGAGGCTTGCTTTTTTGAGATGATATGCATAGAATGCTGTGCATTAATCCTTTTTTTCACCATTTTATGTTTCACCTTTGAGGGTGTCAGGGAAAACAATGGGTCAATGCAGGGTGATAATGGACTTTTAATGTTGGAATATGACATGTCTTGGTAAGTAGACATAAAGTCAGTTGTATCCTCAGTTTTAGGCTTAATTTTATCAATGGAAAGATGTCCTTCCACCCTTTCACTTTTTATGTCCGTGCCACCTTGGTTGTTGCTGTCTTCTGTTTTGATGGTGTCTTGTTTATTGTCTTTACTTAGGTATGCTGAGTATTTAGAACATGGCGTGAAGTTGTCAGAATTATATCCCTCCTCATTTGTCTCCTGGTGTTTTTTCTCATGGCTTCTCTTGGTGGCAAGGTAGAGAAAACGCTGGGGACAGAAGGAGCAGCGATACTTCTTCTCTGGGTTGGGGCTCCGGGGTGTGTTATCAAAGCAGGAGCCATTTTCCATACAGCTGTTGCAGATGTAATCCCCACCGGCTGGTGCCTCGCCAGGGGGACCTTGTTTACCACAGGTCCGGCAGAAACATGGGTGGGAACCAATAACATGAGCTCTCAGACCGGTCTCTGTGATAAAAGAGCTGTCACAGATGTCACAGTTGTAGGTGGCCCTTGGGCTGGAGTTCCTGCTGAGACTACGTTTCACCTCTCCACTACCACCTGACATGCTCTCTTCTGTCAGCCAACTATTTTTATCAAGGTGGGTCTCACTTGCAGCAGGTCTATCTGCAGATGATTCAGGATAACCGTGAAACAAGGCCTTTCTGTGCTTGAATCTCAACTTATTTTTCTTTTTAGCTTTGTAAGAGTAGTAGGGGCGCCAAAGCATATCAGCTGTGTCACAGTCGTTGGGATCATCGTATGTCTCTGGCTCTGTGGCAGAAGTGACTTCTGTTCTCAGGCGGAGCCTGGGGTTATCTGAGCTTTCTCGTGTTGGAGGGCACTGACTTGGACTCTCCTCCTCACTTAGTTCTCTCATTCTCCTTTTCTTTCTGGGGAAGAGCTTAGATCCTTTGATACGGCGGCGGATGATGGCTTCATTGCCTATTTTCACTGTTATCTGACAGAGCGGCATTGCAGCACCATCCACAGATGGACCCGGGCATGCAGGTTTGGCGATATAGGTTTCTGTCGTTGCTCCCACCTTTTTATCTCGCACCAGATTCTCAGTGCTTGATTGAAGTATATCCTTGGTCATATCCTCAACTCTTTTCGCAGAAGCTGATAGCTCACCTAATTTTTTAACAGTGTTCAAAGAGTTTAAGAATGGCACATTATGACTAAGGTGCTCTGAGTTACTTACTGGAGGATCATCATAACCCACTGCAGGAGATTCGGGTTGCAAAGAGAAGGTACTGTCAATTAAGGGTAAATCTCTATTCTCAGCCTCTTTTCTTGTGCCTCTCTGAATTTCCAAATCACTGTTCAGACTTTGGTCAACATCTTGGTCACATGGCTTGCCAAAGCTGATGCGAGGCATGACAGGTGCCACCATCGTTGTCGTTGCCATGAATGTGAGAGGGAATGAAACAGTATCAGGGTGGCTGATCAGACTGTTTTCTTCAAATGGAGGGATAAGAGAGTTGCTGTCTGGTGGGGCTTCATCCCCTCTTTCAACATTCTCAGAATATGTCTGACTGTACGTCTTGTATTGTCTCTTTCTAAACTTCATAGGCAGAAGCCTGTAGAGTTTGATTGGATAAACACTGGCTTTCAGACCACCGTTGGCGGATTTCTTCTTAACAACTAAACTAGGATCAATGCCGTGAAAAGACTTCTGATGGTTCTTTAAGATATAATATGTCATAAATGTCTCCAGGCAGAAAATGCACTGATAGCGGCGTTCACCTGTGTGCCAGATTTCATGCTTTGTACGGTACTCTGCCAATGCAAACACTTTATTACAATAATGACAGGGGTATGCCCTCTGCCAGGAATGTACATTCTCGTGCCGCTTCAGACTGGATAGTGTGACGTAGACCCGTTTACATACACTGCAGTTATATCTCCTCTGACTGCTACCTATCCTCACTGCCTTTTCATTCTGTGGAGGCTCTGGTTGGTCCATTTGAAGGGGCTCTGGGGTGTAAGGGGTGGAGAGGTCAGCAGAAGGAGGGTGTGTCACAATGCTCTCCGTGTTTGGCATATCATCTGAATGGAGTTCCACCTCCTTGGTTGATATGTCAGTAGCATCCAGTTTAGGTGGGCCTCTTACAGCTTTAGGGCAGATCTGCTCATGGTTTCGCAACCGTTTGAGGTGTATGAACTTTCTCTGACAAAACTTGCAAAACAAATGACTGACAAAACGATTTTTATGTACCTCTGAGTGAATGGTGAGAAGAGCTTTATTTGTGAATATCTCCGGACAGTGGCTGCATCCATAGATTGAAATGCTGTCCTCAGGGGAAGAGGTTGGTGGACCTAACTCCATTTGAACATTGTCAGTGGCTATAGGTAGCCCTGGGCTTATACTTTTTTCTGTTTCTGCCTCTGAAAAAAGCAGAGGTGGTGTCATGACTGCAACAGGTGCTGCAGAAACACCATCGGCTAATGTGGAGGTTATTGTATTTGGTTTATCTGTTTGTGGTTCAGCTGGAGTTGGAAGTATACTTCGACACAATGTGCTTGTCAGCCTGTGGCGCTTTTTAAGCGGACCTGCGTTCCTGTAAATGAGTTGCTTTGGCTGAGATGTTGCTGGCTTACAGACCTTCTTGTTGTCCCACTGACTGCTGTCGTTGCCTTCAGTAGATTTACTTACTGCATATGAGTGCTCTGAGAGGGCTTGGGTTGTCTCGTTCCCGTTGAGGCAGGAGGTTGTGGGGCAACTTGATGGGAGCTGTCCCATGTCTGGTGACTGCCTCTCCCCATTGGTTTGAACCATTGGGGTGAAAAGATTGTTCCCAGGACACTCTTCAGTGATAGAGAAGGCATTGGTGATGCGTGGCCCTCTGTCAATGTCCTTAGGCCTGGGAGCGTCCTTTGTTGCTTTGTTGCTGGAGTCTGTGAATTTAACACATTCGTCCAGCTTCTCTTGTTCTGCAAGCTTCTCTAAAAAAGGAATTCCAAGTCTTTTTCCAGCTGCCACCAGCCCCCCTGTGTCCTCCGCACCAGGTGATGTCACCTTTGAGCAGTAGATGAAGTTGAGGATACTGGCGAACACCTCAGACTTCAGGTCCATCAGCTCCAGCACTTGGCTAGAGCTCCATGTCTCAGGAAATGTCAGAGCGTTCCTGAAGTACCCGCTGCAGGCTGCCAGGATGTTCTTGTGGGCTTGAAACTTAACATCCTCCACCACAATGGTCACATCACAGAAGAGGCCTTGTGAGCGCTGCTCATTGAGCTTGCTAAGCACAGTGTGAGGGTGAGCACTATCCATTAGGTTCTGAGTGCACGGGGACACCACAGTCATCTAAAAGAAGAAAATAGAAGAAGAAATAATTACATGAGATTATTACAAAATGGTAGATCTGACTGTTTTGATATTGTTTAAAAAAAACAAGATGTGTGTACATTTTGTATTTGTAATATTTTAGCTATTATAGTGTTTTAACACAAGATGGCAGTAATGTCCTGACAGATGAGCTCCAGTGCCAACAGTCTGGTCAACAGTTCAGTGTTCAGTGACTCAATCCATTCTTATCTCCATCCCGTTTCTTTCCGGAAAAAAAAAATTAAGTTTAAAACTTAATGAATGGGTTAGGGTCACATACTGAGTTTAAAACAGACTGTAAGATCAGCAAATTATTATATTGTAAATTGCGGACGCTTTTATTGTAATAATTCAGGATTGTGCCAATACAATCTTAAGTCTCTTCTGTTTTCTTATTTATTTATTTTTCTTGTGTAGTAGATATCTTTAATCTCTTCTGAAGGCTTATGAGACATTTGTAAAAGGCCAGTATTATTGTAGGGAAACTCTAATTGATGGAATACTGCAAAAAAAAAAAAAATTATATTTCAGTAACAGCGAGCTCTAAACCATTTGGCACTGCTAAGATGTGGGGCAATGATTGTTTAGAGTAATGGGTATATGTCTAATACTACTGTCAACATGCCTGTGAGCAACACATTGAACTCCTAAATGCTGCAATGGAGCTGCTTACTGGCCTGTGAGTTGCACTAGAAAATACCCAGGTAGGAGTGTGTCATGCGGCTACTTAGAAATACTGCCATCATACATTCATAGTCAAAGGACATGACCAAATGTGAGTCAAATATGTTGCCAGTAATCTAACATTGTACTGTGAAGATTATGATTCAAAAAGGCTTGGATGTGTGATATTGTGACTTCCCATTAACATACACGTGACGCCACTTTTGTTATCTGTACGCATTTTGAGCTATCCGCGTGTATGTCTACGCTCTATACAGCGGACGGCAGTCTGCAACATCACAGCGTAAACATACACGCCACGTGACACTTTTTTTGTTTTTTTTAAGATTATTTTTTGGGGCTTTTCTGCCTTTAATTTGACAGGAGAGCTAGGTGAGAGTGGGGGGAAGACATGCAGGAAATCGTCACAGATTGGATTTGAACCCTGGACCTCTGTGTCGAGACATAAACCTCTCAGTATATGTGCGCCTGCTCTACCCACTGAGCCAACCCGGCCACACGTGGCACTTTCTATAGCCACGTGGCGTGTTGG
This sequence comes from Perca fluviatilis, assembly GCF_010015445.1. Taxonomy (NCBI): domain Eukaryota; kingdom Metazoa; phylum Chordata; class Actinopteri; order Perciformes; family Percidae; genus Perca; species Perca fluviatilis. The sequence continues at coordinate 26,080,825 of NC_053113.1, read as the reverse complement.
AACGGGGTTGGGTTTAGGAAACGTCACACACGGGTTGGGTTTAGGAAAAGAAGAATAGGGTTGGGTTTAGGAAAACAACAGGAAAACAACAAACGTGGAAAGGAAACATCACATACGGGACACAAAGTCACATGCGGGACGTGATCCCTGCTCTCCTGGGTGAAAGGCAGATAAAAAATCATTGATAAACACGCAAAAACATTAGTATGCGTCTTGATAACACGCCAATAATAGCATACGAATTGGCGTGTCATACATACGCCACTTCATGAGATCAGTCTGGATGTTCCTAATTACTTCCTATATGCGACTTCTTTTTGGCTTCCCAATAATTTCCTGAGAATGAATTTCCTGACTTGGTTTTTCATACATGGGATATTCTTGTCCTCAATAACTCAAGTTGTTGATGCACTAATCCCAGAACAAAGTCATGAGAAGATGAGAGAAGAATCTTTTTAAAAAACAACAGCAACAGACGAAATGAAAGGGCAGTCTTTGCCTGTGCCTGGTAAAATATGCCGTAACTTTCTCAGTTATAGATTTCTTTTGTCATTATTGTCTATAATAATTCAATTTAGGTGGTGATCCATTCAGTGTGCTACCACAGCTCTGCACTTCTGGTTTAGTTGTCAGGCCTATGGATAGGTTATATGAAAATGGCATGCAGACAGTTACGCACTGATGAATGATACAGTATGCTCCCTTCTTCAGTTGTCTGTCAGTTGGCAGGGGAGGCATCCCTTCACTTGTCCCACATACATTTTTTTTGTCAAATCTAACAACTACAGGGAACAATACCTCATGAGCATTGATATAATGTAATGTAGCACAGAAGCACAATAATTACTGTTAATTATTTTGTACTACATACTGTATCTCTATGACACACATCTAAGTCTACCAGTTATTACACACGCTGCAAAGATTTCTGGTCAAACCGTCAATGACAGTTTTTGCATATTGACAAAGCAGCCTTTGTGGAATAGTTTGACTTTAACAATAAACTAAAATGATCGGCAACTCTTAGAGGAAGTTAAAGTTCATTCATTCTCACTTTGGAAAGAGGATGTGTCACTCAGCATGTTGTTCTAAATGTAGCCTACTCATAACGGAGTCAGTGTGGCTTGAATCTATACTGAGTCATTTAGCATGTCTCACGTAGCATGCTGACTGCATCTGCTAAGACACACTCAGCTTGCCTTTGTAAGTAATTAATCATCACACCAGTTGTACGTCACATTATTATATATTTTCATCTTCTTTAGCGGCTGCAATGAAAGTCATGCAGCGACTGTGCAATTTAGCATGAGACAATGATTTGATTTTTCCAGAGATGCTTTCGCTAACTGCTACTCTGGAGGCAAGATGGCTATATTTAGAGTTTCTCTGTCGTAAACTTGTTCTTTGTTCTGGGTGCTTACTTAGTGGAAAACGCTGTTAGTTTTTTTTTGTAATATGAGATTTAGTCTGTGCAAATTATACTGTGAAGATAGTCCTAAATTATATTAAATTAATAGGCAGCTCCATTTTTGTTTTGATCATTTTGGTCTTGGGCATTACACACCATTTGGAAATAAATGAATTTAAAGGTAATACATTTACATTATTTTTCATTTACTCCAAAGGGGTTAAGGTAATTCATCAGTGATGTAACTTTATGTTTTTTTTTATTTCATTAAAAAAAACAAATGCAACAAATACAATATGGCCGCCGTTCTTTAACGCCTTTCTGACTGCTGAAAACACAACCAGCCTCCTGTCTCCTTTCTCAGACAGGCCTCCGTTGTCATGGCAACATGCTATGGCGCAGCACTTATTGGGTATTCAACTGGATGGCAAGTAACTGTTAGCTGTCCGGGTATTCGGCCCCCTCTCTCCCACAAACATCCTGTCCTCTCTGAGAACCTGCAACACACAGCAGTCTACAGAGCAATCGAGGTTTGCCTTTGTCTCCGCTTGAATGTACTTTGTCTGTGTATTTTGGTCTGTATGTCTTTGTCTGCTGCAGAAATGCTACCCGAAGGACTTTCTCATCCTATAACAGCAAGTGATGTGCCACGGCTTTGTACTAATTTCAGTTTATGCTGTTTACAGAAACATTTTTATATTTTCTTCTGAGTTGCTCTTTAACTTTACCACTTTCATTTCCCACAATTTATACCAATTGTTGTGGTTTATTGCCACCACATGCTGAGCGAAAATTTTGAAATTGTCATCTGCGCTTATGATTCTGCCACACCCATCCTTACTTTACCTTCAAAGCTCATGTGATGTTACTTTTTACGCCTCAACCTGTAAAATAAAAATCCCCAAATACCAAACCACAAAACAAGAAATGACAGTATAGCAAACAGACACACTCTTGTCAAACAAAGAGCGAAATGTCAAAGCAAAAGTCACTTCACGCATCTCTGCAAAGCGTACTTCCGCAAAAAAACAGGTTATGAATTGAGGGAAATCATGCAACACATACCTTAGTAAATCAGAGAGAATGATGCAGGGGGCGAACAGGAAACAGTGCAGTGCAGTATCCCTTTTCTACAGCCCTCAATATACTCGACTACACATGAAAAACAGTTTTGTGAGAGCAAGGCAAAACTAGTTTTTTTCTGTGATGGTCGCTGAACAGTGGTGTTGTCAGAAGCAGAGCTTTTTCTGGCGTCTTTCTTCCTCTCCCTCCCTCTCTGTGTGCAGATGTCTCCAGCTCTAACGTCCTTCGTCTCTATCGAAGCAGCCCAGGTCCTGGGCAAGATCTGCCCTGCCCTCCTCTGACTATCCTTCTTCTATCCTACTACAGCTATTGGAATAACTCACAGTCTAGCATGTAGCTAAACCAGACTATACCTAGGTCTGCCTTTTTGCTAACTGGGCAACTGAAGCCTGGAGCCTCTGAGCAGGAAGCGGCAACTTTTATTAAGCATGGCAGAGGGCTGTAGGGAGAGCGGAGAGATGCTGGGTGCTACCAGCTCTGTGCTCGATGCTACAGCCAGAGAAGACACTCTGCTGCATTGCTGGTAGCAGCGTAGAGTAAGGTGTACTCTGCTGTACAGCAAATGCCGTATTAAATCTTCCGAGCACCACACCAGCTGGATCCAGACGATTGATGCTGACCAAAGGAAAAATATCCTTTGCATGAAACAAAATTATCTTTAGCCTTCATAGAAACAATATGCACCTTGAATGCATAACGTCGCACCATCTGTTTCATGCTTGTGCACACATACTCTCTGTCTGTGCAGTAATATATTACACCCAAGCCTTTCGTCTGTGCTTACGCAGACACTGCGGTTAGGTAATGCAGAACCTGCAGGAAGATGGCAGTGACTACCGTCCTATTGTGTATCCCAGCAGTCACAGGACAGATGTTCATCGATGCTTTTTCTGACAATCCCAGTGAGCATGCAAAGTGAAAGCAACGCTAAGGGGTAAAAGAGAGTCCTGGTATCAGCGGGGACTCTCAGTATACCTATATAGAGGCTGCTGATTGATGCAAAAGCAGCAGATGCGTCAGCACTGCAGACGAGGGGGAGGGGAGGAAGCTGAACCCGACATGGCACTGTGAGCCTCTTGCTAGCCTCTGAGGACGGAGGCAGCTCTTTAATTTACACAACTGAGCGTAGTCATATGACTGTGTGGGTCCTCTCCTCATGCTGGCTGAGACCCACTTTAAACCAGTTTGAAAGCCATTTAATTTTATGTGCTAATGACTTCAAAAGTAGCAGGTGCCATATCATTATGCATGCACTCAGTCATTGTCCTAAAGGAAGGAAATGTGCTATTCATGGAGTTGTTGTGCTTTAGTCTCTTAAATTACACTCAGTGATAACCCTACATTTTCCTGTTCCCTTTATGTTGGTTTCATAAATACACACTAACCACAGGCTCAGTCTTCTATTTTTTTGTGCCCTACAGCAAGATCTGCTTCATTGAAGACCCTGTACATTAGCCTGGGGAGCACCTTTTAAGGCAGTTACACCTTATGACTTTTGCCACACTTGGCCATGTTGGTGTGACAACCAAAAACTAAAAAAGAGATAACAATCTAAGTGAGGCGAAAGTGGCGTCAGTGTATACTCTCTATAACTGGAGCCATACAATCTAAATTTGGGAAACTAGGGGGTATCCTGACTGGAGTTGAAGTGGAATGAGTATGCAACAACCACCACAGCTGACTTTACAGTGACTGCTGTCAGTCAAAATATCAAGTTAATAGTTCTCTAGTTCTCAAATTCACAACAAAGACACACATTAGAAGAAATCAAATGAACTAATAAGACCCTAAATTCTTGTAAACAAAAAAATATTGCCAATATATTTAAAAAGAGAAGTTGGAGTTTTTTGTTGACTGCAGTATATTTGGGGTTTTCTTTGAGCCAGGCCAGGAAGATCAGTGGCATTTAAAGAGAATATACAGAAGTTTTGTTTAATTTCGTTTTTAAACCATTGGTTCTTTATGAGATCCAGTCCACCTTGTTGTCTTCCTTTTAGTCCTACATAAAACCCCTAATTTGTATGTACAGTATGTACTTTATAACTTATTAATGCATGTACGCTGAAATGGATCTGTGTTAAGCCAATAAAATACATAATAATAATAATAATAATAATAATAATAATCATCATTTTAACTCCAAAACATAGTGTACCCTTTTAAAAATTGTATTTTTTAACTGCTGGGGCCATCCTTAATATTTTCCATAATCTGTCAAAAGAGCTTTGCAGTTTACAGGATTGGGAACCAGTATTTATGTTAATTAAAGAATTGTGAAACCGTTGCTTTCATAAATGCACATTCAAAGTAGATCTCAAACTAAATCGGAATCAGAAACGACAAATTATTACTTATTGCACTTGGATATTACTCTGTGGCTCATATGAAATATTTTGTAAGCCGCACCTTGTCACCCACACCTGTCATCACAGCTATTATGTGTTCAAAACCACAGGATAAAATATACAGGCCTCTGATGCTCAGTAAGCAGCTGCGGCCTGTAGAGACGCCGATCAGCAGAAAGACACAGAACACCCTACAAGGCTAACCAGGCCTCATCCTTATTCTCAATGCATTCACACTCTTAGCATACAAAGACACTTATCCATAGTAGCACTTAATGTCAGTACCGTATTCCGCACTCATACTTTGCCTACCAAAATGTCTCTGTGCGGAAGGTCTTGCTGGGCCTGTCTCTGCCACTGGGGAAGTCTCTCTGGTGTTTAGGAAGAGGAAAGGACAGTGACAACCCGGCTCCCGTTCTCCCTTTAGCCTAGATTAGGCCTTCACCATCATCCCTCTTCATTGCTGTCTGGAAGTTGCCTGTGGACTATGGTTCTGGCAGAGGTTCCCTGTTCCTGCTGTGTATAGTTGTCTTCTGGAGGCTGCTGCGTCACTCCCGCTGCATCACTGACCCACAAAGAGGAGCTGTGAAGGAGGGGTGGTGTGGCAAATGTGTGGAGGCAATGGATAAGCATGAAACAACCGGCACCGCTTAACACTGCTTCAGTAAACAAATGGATGGGGCTTCCGCTTGGCCTTGGTTTGGGGCCTAGTTTTTGCTGTGGTATTCAGGAAGTAGGTCTGGGAGACAGATCCTTTATTGTTACGTAATGAATATTTTTCCTCCTAGACCAGACTCCGCTGAGAAGGCGGTATCCAGTGTTTGGTGGCTAATAATAGGCCATATTAGCTACCAGCCAAGGCTGTATGCGGTTTTGTCAGATCATTCCAACACCCAGCTATTATTTGGATGGGAGAATATTTAATATTGAGGGGAGTTTTAAAATAACATGCTGGAAAATTACACATTCTTCTCATCCCTTAACACAGGACAATGGAATGACCTAATGTTTGTTTCTATTTTGTCATCCTTTTGTGACAATAAGAAACAAGGACAGTATTTTAGTATGTAGCTGTTTTGCTAACATTTATTGTACCATATGTTGTCTCTGATCCACTAAGGTACCTGTTAGAAACAGAAGAAAGCAGTGCATACCTTTGTCTTACGTGACTGTAGCTTGCTACAAGTTTCAGGTGAGGTAGGGCTGGTGTGGCAGATGCCCTCAACAGAATCCAGAAAAAGTGTTTTGTGGTCTTTAGACCTGGATATGGTAACCAGAATTACAGCACTTGTTTTGCACACGTTACCCGAGGGTTTTATTTGCATGATCCTCCTCCTCCCATCATCTGATTCTAGTTTTCATTGCCACGTTGCTCCCTCTGCTGGCTGTGTGAGTGAACACAGCACAGAGACCACACACAAACCCAGTTTGGCTGTAAGCAGAGACAGCATTGAGTGCTACAGGCCTTCAGCAGAGGGTGCAAAAACAGTTCTCTGGCAAATGTAAACAGGAAGTATATGTTGTAATTGACCATTGACCTTGATATGATGTCATCAGGTTGCATAAGTATTAAACCCTTTTTTGTAATGAGCCTTTTTAGATCATGTAAAGACATGCATGCTATGTAACTAGGACTACAGTTGAAAATTAGCCGTCTGTCTAACATTGGCGCATTTACAGAAATGTTGATTAATTTGCATTGTCCTAATCAAAATAAATAAATCTTAAATGTTTGAGCAGTTTATCATTCAGCAAACCTGCTGGGACACGTCTGTATTACACAGTGTACTAATTAAATTGACTAATAATATTACACAAACTCTTTGCAACATACATAACTTGCAAGTGACGACATTTATTCATTACATACTGGTGGTAATTGTTATCATCCCAAGTTTAACAAGAAAGTAGCAACACATACAAATACTGATTTGTTTTGAAGAATATTTGGCACTTTTAAACTAATACAATTTACACTTTTTGTAAATCACACATCTCAACAGTACATTTAACACTCAATAAACCTCAATGAAAACATTGGCTCTTGTTTCACAAAGTACAAAATTAATACTGACTATCCATCTACTGTGATAGCATTTGTATTGCAGTTGTTTCAAAACCGTAATACAACTGATCAGTTGCTTCACTGCTGCTCCTCGCTGCCACTAGTGTGGAAAAAGGTAAAAAACATCTTCCTCCAGCCCATGCAATTTCCTATGCCCTCCATGTCACTGGTGAACTCAGCACAGCGATTCCTCACAGTCTGCTCCCAAAACATCTCAGAGTTGCAGAGCTGGTACAGTCCAATCAGAGCAAAATATAACAAAACAAAACACATGCAGATTTACAGGTGTGGTTATCAGTGTGCAATACATATGAGCACAGAGGTACAGTACATGCCAGAGAGTGCAAAATAGAAAATAACACAATTTCTGTGTCATCTAAGACACTACTGTACTGTTTTAAACTTATAATTTTAAGAAGCTCTCACCTTTCTGAATCTCTGTGAAGCCTGTGCCAACAGTGTCGTATCTTTTAGCTCTAGGTAGGACAGGATTTGTAGCATTATGTCATCAGGTAAGCGCTCCAGGTAATCAAACTTTCCTTGACAAAGTGATCTTGTGTGGTCCAGGATCCTCTCTCCGAAAACAGAACTAACTTGTTCTACAGATGAGGGGTAGAAAGCACAGCCTGGACGTCAAATGACAGATTTCCATTCAAGCAATGCTGAACCCAAACTTAAAAAAAAAATTAAATTAAGAATAAGTGAAAAAGATTTTCAGTATCACAGACAAAATTTACTGTCTGGGCAGTATTTGGATTTCCATTCTGATGAACACTTACGCTGTAGCATTTTCTGATGTATAAAATCAGAATGGGATGTCTTCAGCTCTCTGGGTGCAGCGCCCCGGGCATCAAGTCGCACAGAAATCTCCCATGATGTCCATATTACCTAAAGTTAGATACAAATAAAAAGTAAGGGCAGAGTGAAAATATTATGACTTAATTCCAGGAGAATCTTATGGTGCATGTGAATCATGAATAATATTAAAAATAAATTACCTGAGGCATGTTGGATTTTAACCCACTGCAATATTTATTTTACATTTCACAATTAATTAATTATAATTAATTAATTTAAATTTAATTAATTAATTAATTAAATAATTAATTTCACAAGATAGCTAGCTAGCTAGCTAGCTATATAGCTAGCTATGTTACTGTATCATTTTGCCATCAATTCACTATTTACCTTATCACTCAATTCAACTTGAGATTACATTTTTTTTACTGGTTTTGTTCAACTTGCCAGAACGCAGTCTAATAGTATAAAATAGGAACGTTAGCCCAGAAAGGTATTATTTAAAGCTAACGTTAGCTAACGTTAACTCTGTAACGTTAGCTAGGTGATAATTAAGCTAACGTTAACTTACCTCTATATAGTTACACAGTGGTTTTATCTACTCAAAAGTTATTCTTTGAGACTCTGCTTTATGAAAAGAAACTCATACAAATACTCAACCTCATCTTTGGTAATAAGAAGTTGGAAAAAATCTTTTTGAGGAGGTGGACCCTGACCACTAATTTCAAAAAGATGCTGTCCGAGCAAAGACGCCATTTTGGATGCAGAATTGTAACCATGACAACTGAAAAGCAACTGTAATAACTATTAATTATTTAGCTACTTAACGGCAGCTTGGAAACCATTTGATGGATGTTACATTCATAGAAATAAAATAAAGAATCATTTTATTTCTGTGTGAGGTGATGACCAGAGGTAATGTTGGCCATCAAATTAATTTATAGATATAACGGTATGTCTGTGTAATAATTGTGTGTGTGTGTGTGTGGGGGGGGGGGTCACGACCCGGCGGACTGGTTTATAGTGCATATTTGTGATGAGATAATGTTACCAATGACTCCAGTGTTGCGGTTTATTATCTTTAAATAACGACGAATTCAGCGCTTGTATATGGCTTTATAGTCATATATTTACAGAGCAAAACATCCAGTGCTCTCAGTGGCAACTTTGGCTAAAAAACAAGGAAGTACCGAAAACTAAAATCATAAGTAGCGTTAAGTAGTCCTCCACGAGCGGATGAATCACGCGGATGTATATTGCAGTTGTAGGCCCCTCAGCTGATGTGAAACTAGCAGGGGTAGAGAGAGAAAAGAGGAGCTGCTGGTGCACTGTCTGTTACAACTACAACACTGGAACAAATAGGTAACAACATTATATACAAAAGGTAGACATTTCCAGTGACATCTCAGCCAACAGTTTCTTGGACCTTCGAGATGATTCAATATCGAAATACATCGGAGGAATTATGATTCAGTGTTGCGAAAATATCTCGAATCCCGTTCCTGCTTTCCTGTTTTTTTGTGTCTAAAAGGTATCAGAGGCCATTTCTTTTTGCTAGCTAGCGTTAACGTGCTAGCTGCTAGCTAGACAACTTGTTAAATTAATACCACAATTTGACTAAATTGTTCCCAATAGGCTGAATCCGTGAGTTGTAACGAAGCTGTTTGTCAAAGAAATCCAATTACCATCCTGTCGAGCTGGCAAAGCGTTAGCCAGCGACAACAAGGCTTGCTAATATTAATTAGCTTGCATGCCAAGGTTAGCTAGCTGGTAATAACGTTAGCTCTTGTTTGATTTGACAACGCTTAACGTCATCTACGTGACTTCCCTGCATTAACGTTAGCTAATTCGGTGTTGTTAAGGTCAGTGGTTATTATTTTTTTTGTCAACCGGACAACTAGCTACCTTAAATAATACCAACAAGTAACAATCGTTGGTCTAGCTCACAGACAAGTGTTTATTTTTGTCAGCCTACTGTCTGCGACTGCACGGTCATTGATAAAACATTCGCTATCTTATTTGGCTAAGCTAGCATTAGCATGCTAATATTTAGCCTCGATACTTGTTATTCTTGCCCAAATACTTAGCTAGCTAAATAAGATGCTGACATTATTTGGTCCCTTTTACCTAGCTAAATATTAAGTATATGCTTTGTTGATTGTTAGTAGTCAACTTTTTTCTGCCTGGCTAACATAATCGCAAACGCTAGCCAGCGTTGTAAGTTAGTGAGAGGCAGACATTGGCCTAAGGCAGCTTAGAAAACATTAGCGATCCTCATAGCTAATAGCTATTAGCTACATTTACTTCTGTAGCTAGCTACTCAAAACTCGCGTTGACAGTTGTTAAGAGAGGATCTGACGGATACCTTTCGACTTGACAGTTGTGTATTTTTGATTTGTTCATCTCATCAAACGTTGTAGAAGGTGAGCTAACTTGCGTGCGGGACATGTATGTGTTTTTATTTAAACTTGATCGTCAGCCAAACAGACCAGTGTGTCATGGCAGCAGTCAGAATACCAAGTTAGCTTACGCTGGTTTAACGTTACTGGTAGCCTGCTAGCTGTATTACTATAACCCGCTTGCGAAACACGGTCCAGCCGATGCTGCCATTTTCGCCGTGTAGCTAGCTAATCTTAGGTGAACGTAATTGTTATTTGCCTCTTAAGGGGCTAACGTTACACTTCAGTATTTCAGTAAACATTCGCCGTTTCATAACGTTACCACAACAATGTGCAAACAAGGTAACGTTAGCTCGTTGTTCGAATTAGGCAGTGCGTTTACTTAGGGAGCTAAGAGGTTGACACACCGGTACGCCAACTACGCATTTCCATGTAACCACTGCTACGTTAGCCGACGTAACTTTTACTAACGATTCTCTGGTATGTGCTCACTATACTTTTTAGCGTTTTCTTGTCAAAATACTCAACATTCAGCGGTTACAGACTTCGTTTTTGGGATGTGGGAGTTTTGTATTGATACGTATGCGAATAAGCTACTGTCAAAACGTATGGCACTTGCTAGGATATTAGTGGCTAAACATGCTAGTCGGTGGTGGTAGTGGTAGAGAACTACGTCAAAAAATATAGGCCTCTGTAAATCGTGGGTATAAAAATTGGACACTGGCCTGCTTGTTAAGTGGTGTACTATATGAAACTTTGTACCGGCTAGTGTTTCAAGCTGCCGATCATCTGATGTGCTTAACTAATCACATTATACGCGAGTGTGGTGCACCAGTTGTCAGAATGGACGAATAAACAAAGACTAGGATGCACTGTCAGTGCAGGCCTAAAATGGCCCGTGAGCTTCCCAAGTGTGGCGTATTTTTATTATCAATGATATAATGATTTAAACCCTAATTATATGGGTTAGTTGGTAATGTTTATTTTCTAGATTGCAAAAAGTATTTAGGTTGTGATTTAGTAGTCTTGATAAAATCATCCTGTGTGTGTGTGTGTGTGTGTGTGTGTGTGTGTGTAATATATCAATCATTCCTGTTATCAGTACCCACATGCCATTGATTAATGACCATTACATATAAATTATACTTCATATGTAAACTACATTTTCTTTCACATTCTGACTAAAATGATTACTACAACCTACCCCAACAACAAGCTGTGTTGGTCAGGTTTCTAAATGTTATGGCAATTTTAAAGAAACGCATCTTAAGTTGTTGTATTGATAATGTAAAGTGATATTCTGATGATGATTATTGGATGAATTAATACCAGTTGTTCCTCCTTTCAATGGACTATCTTAGTCCAAATCAAGTAAAGTACACTTGGGGTTAAGAGGATAATTTGTGATAGCTTTGCAGTATAGGCCAAAATGTACTCATGATATGAAACTGTTAAACTTTTGTATGAAGTGTTGTCTGTCAAACCATTTTATATTATGATTTAATAAATACAATAAGTTTGTTTAAAGATCATGTAGTGGTTTTACTGTTAGTGCTTTACTTAAGTTTACATACATTTTGTTGCACACAGGCAAACGTGAGATGGTGCTGGGAACATAAACTGAGCAGTATGGATCTTGCTAGTTTTTATTTTTTTTAAGGAAGCATACTACTGACTTGATGAAATATTTTTAATGACCTCTACTGTACATATAGTTTATAAAATTCTAAGCCTACAGTTTTTATTGTCAACTGGGAATTGTCTGGTTCCTTGCTCATGAACTTTCTGGCAGCCTGCTTTTGCCCCTACATGATAGGTAGTGTCAGTAATAGAATTTGTCAGTTGTTTACTTGTGGGAGTTGGTATCTTGTGATGAAAAATCTTAGTATAATTGACTAGACAGTCGTTCCCCTGATCATCTCAAATGGGCTAGAGAGTTGAGCTTGATGGGGCAAACGCTCCATCAGCTGTCACCTACAGCACATCAACTCATGTTAAACCACGGACAACCCAATGGTTGTTGGAAAGCGTAGATATAAGGCATTGCATTTTGTCAGTATTCTTATGTGGTTTCTCTCTCTATTATTGCAGTGAATGGTAGTGTCTAGAAAGGGTATGTCCCTTCAGGAGAGAGGTGCCAATGTCCAACCGGCCTAATTCCAATCCAGGGGGGTCACTGCGCCGTTCACAGAGGAACACTGCTGCGGCCCAGCCACAAGACCACACAGTCGCAGGAAGGTAAGTCTACCTGCACACTTTGTGTCCAGGTTTAGTTAAAATCTCAATCCAAAGTAAGAGGCACTTATCGTGGTTTGTGGGGAACATTAGTTGGGGTTTAAAAAATAAGGGGTGTTTTAGTAGAGGGATATTGGTATATGGGTGGTGTTTTTCTGTAGTTAATTGGATTTTTAACTTAATACAACATTATATTGGCCTCTTTAATCAAAGGGGAAGCTTATCTTGTGTTCTTTTGATCATAGTCAAATGCTGATTAACTCTGTTTTAGCTGTTTTTCTTGCTACTCCCGAGGCGTTAATTATCAGAGGACATGCAGATGCAATCTGCCAAAATGATTTGGGGATTGATCAAGTCTCTATATATTTTTTTTTATTTGGCTTAGTTACCGAAACCCACACTATCACTTGCTCTTTAATTTCTAACCTTACAGGTTGCAGTCAGAGCAAGTCAAACATAAAGCAAATTCCCCACCTGAAAGTAGAAGACCTAATTCTAAGGCTTCCAAAGCCACAGCCAGCTCAGCCACTGGTCAGTCCAGAGGGCACAGCTCAAGAAGGTACCCCTCCTCTATTCTTGGTGCTTATTGTGCGTGTGTGTATCTAGGGTCATACGAAGTAAAATCTACAATGAAGAAGAACATGCAGTATTGTTCACCTCTAAATCTGAATGAGGACAATGAATGTGGCATTGTAATTCATCACTTCATGGTTTGAGGTGTTTTATAAAATGGTGTTTTGTTGTCCCTCTTGCTCCTTAGCAGAAGCGGTCTTACTCTGTCCGTGGCTTCATTTGTGTTGCAAGACGAGCCAGAGGCTGCAGGGACATCTGAACAAGAGCGACCAGGCCACCAGTCAAAGAGTGAAGGCACCCGAGGGCTGAAGCGAAGCGAAGCTCCTGACCAAATTAGTACCTTCGGACCGACCCCTGCCAAGAAGCCCAAATCGCTCCCACCACCCAGAGACAATACCTCAGAGACCAAGAAAGGCCCAGCTAAGTCCAAGAAGAGATCACTTGCTTCAGAACCACCTGCATCGTCAGGTCGAGGCCAGAGCAAGAAGAGCGGGGCCGCTGGGGCCTCACCAATTCCGAAACGGAAAAAAGCGGACTCCCTCCCCGGTCTAAGCAGCACCGCTGGGTCCCTCCCCAATCGTACCGAGGGCAGAACTGCAAAACCCACCAAGCTGGCGTCTAAATCGGCCGCCTCAGCCAAAGCTGGGTGTAGCAACGTGACGGACTCCTCCTCTTCCTCTGCCTCCACCTCTTCCTCTTCCTCCACCACAGGCACCAACAGCGCCACCACGCAGGGCGCCCGAGTTAAACAGGGAAAAGATCAGACCAAGGCACGACGCTCTCGCTCAGCCTCAAGCCCTTCTCCCCGTCGTAGTACCCGTGACAAGGAGCAGGCCAAAACAGCCAGCTCTTCAAAGTTTGAGTGGGCAGCACGCTTCAACCCCAAAGTCAACCTGCCAAAACCCAAACTTTCCTTGCCCGGATCCTCCAAAACTGAGACCTCCAAACCTGGGCCATCAGGATTACAAGCTAAACTAGCAAGTGAGTCACATTACCGATGTAGGGTAACCTTTCGGTTATAATAAATACGCTCATTTTAATCCCCGATCCGAGAAGATCTCTCTTTAATGGCGTATGGGGAGGGAAGTATCTGCAAGGGTTTGTTTTATTTTGTAATGTGTTTAATGTGCTTGTGGAGGGTCAACACATTATTTCCGTGTGCTTCGATGGAGGTTACACCTCTGGGATTAAATGTCACCGGCCTGGTGCAGCGTCACAGGATCAGTTACAAAACCTCACTCTTAACCGCTGGGAGCAAATATATTTAACTGCTGCCCAGTTGAGACACATTACAGCACATACTCACCACAGAGGAAAGCCATACAGATAAATGCTTAACTTCTGATAAAACTAGCACAGCAGTATTTTTCGCATCTATAGTATAATTGTATAATTGTGATGCATTGCCTTCTGGGACTGTTAGCAGAACGTAGTTTACATGGCATGGGCACTACTTTTTTTTTTTTTTAAAGTTCCATTTAGGAATATTTGAGGGCAATATAAGTGGATACATTTACACAGTCGGATTGGCGGGCAGCAAATATAGGTCACCATATATAATGTAAATGGAGAATGATTTCAGACACAGCTCAAGCCTTTTATCCAGACATCTGTGTGTAGCGTCATGTATAAATACAGTTGATGACACACTGCATTCAATATAGCGTGTGTGTGTGTGTCTTGACTAGCATATGTAGTTCACGTGTGGCAAGTGTGGGCTTTATTGAGCTGGTGAACTGGCTCAGATTTCGGAGTTAAGTACCAGTAGACTGAAACTGAAGAATAGCTAAAAACATAAATACTGCTAGTTGCTCAGTTGTCAGTGTTGTCAGGTATAGGATAGGACAGATTCAAATTGAGACTTTTTAGTAAAATAGTCTTTATGGTGGTATTTATAAATTATTGTGACTTGATCAAACGGTGGCACGGATGAATACTGTGAGTGCAGAACTCTTTAAGTTACAGCAGATAACGTTAACGATGGAGTTTCCCTGATGCGGAGCCTTGCCTCCAACACGGCAAATAAACTACAGTTATTACATATACAATTACCACTATAGGAGGCAGAGGAATAGCTAAACATTTGACACGCCGATCGACGGAGAGTGAAAGAGAGGTGCCATCGCTCACCAAAGTAGCTATCTGAGCTAATAGCGTGTGGGAAAACTGTGATATTAGCGAGAAAGTTGCTGAAAGGAGAGAGCTATGAGTGATTGATTGAACTAGTGTTACTTTAAATGTAAAGTGGATAATTAGCTGCTGTAGTGAAGAATATAAGTGTTGAGCTACAGAAGCAAGACACTATCAGCAACACCGAAGCATTGTCAAACGGAAATATAGCAATACGTTTACCGTTGCTCATCAGCCAAACAGGAGGCAGGACAGCCAAGCCAGTGTCGCCAGTTTGATTGATTAAAGTTGAGGTCGCTCTGCATAGTCATATGTTATGTCCAATTATGTGTTCAATGATCAGATTGCATATCGGCGAATTTGAGTAACCACAATTGGATGATTTGAAAATATAAGAAAGCGCCTAAGCCTATTAGCATTGCATTCCAATTTTAATATCTGTGAATTTTGCAGGTATTATTAGAAAATGTTCAATTACTGCAGCAGTATAAAAGCTGAGGCTTGGTACCAAAGCCAGTTCGATGCACAGGATAAGTGTTAATTATAAACAATATAATCATTTTACTTTTTTTAATTTATTTATTTATTTATTTTTTTCAGTGCTCTTTTGTGGACAAACTATGTAATGGCAACTGTGTCTCTAAATTATCATATTAACATATCTATCCGTCAAGCTCTAGTACCAGTACCAAAGATGCTTTGTCAGATACCATACTTTGCTAAGCCAAACTTATTAACACTGCATCAGTGTTAAACTTTTTCTTAACACAAACTGCCATACAGGAACTCTAACTAAAATACTGTAGTAACTAAATACATAAAATAAAAAGGCAATATTTGACCAGAGAAAAAAAAAACTTAAATTTTGGTACCTGGAAATTAGGAATATGCAATGCTACAGCAACTCTTTAGTCAGTCCTTAATAAGTATTGAGGTTCAATACCCATCCCTAATGAGAATAGGAGAGAAATGCATTGAATGGTGAAGTGAGTGTAAGCTGTTCATGTCAGTGTGGGGTCAGGCTGTTCTAGCTAGGTGAACGGATAGAAACTGAGGTGGGCTCTGTGCCCTGGGCACTAGCCCCAAATGGAGAGACCTCTCCTAAATTGGCTTAGCTTGTTGGCACACCAGCTGACCAGGGGTATGTTTGAGGGCAGGAAAGGACTCATAAGCTGCTTCTGTCAAGAGGAAAGAACTTCATCTCTCTTTCTCTCCATATCTTCATCTGTCAGCCTATAATTTTTTTTAACACACACAGATTTCGCTACTTTTAGCTATAATGGTGAGTAAGCATAAACAATGCAGTTTGCTTATGTTCCAGTGATTCTGTATGGCTTTACATTGCACAATGCCTTTTTGATCATGTTGAATGTTACTGCCACCTGAACAATAGGAAAATCTTTGATTGTATTGAGTGGCTCTAGATAGTTTGAGCTTTATAAGGAATCTCTGGGGAACTTGTCATGTGTGTGAGGGATTACTGTTTGACCTATTATAATTCAAAGGTAAGGTCAAATGAAGTAGAAAAAAGAAACAATAGTTCTTATATCTTTAATTCAATAGGTCTTTACCCCCTCAATGGTTATTTTTGTACTACTGAATTATGAGTCACAGATCTAGCATGAAGGTTGTCCTGTCATAGGGCCATGGGTTGGGTTACTATTAATATCCATCTAGTCAGTGGTACAGGGCTCTAAACGGGCAACCCTAGCGCCTTTACTATATTGAAAAGTAACACTCAGCATTAGACTGCTCTTTTTTTTAAAGACCTGTGTGCAATAATTATGATATGGAGGGATGTTTTCTATTGTGGTACCACAGCCAAGTATGCTATTGTGTTTAATCATTTAACCCAAGTATTATCTGAAAGTTGTTGTAAATGTCTGTAATAGTTAATATAGCTAAATGACAAATGTTTCATATTATCTGGCCTATACATTACGACAAATCACACCGGTTTTGATTTACATTGTTCTAAGAATTTATCCCAGTCAAAAGAAATTGATACCAGTGTTGGTGCCTAGTCCACAGGTGGGTTATATGTCACCTTTTTTCCACCGTAGGTTTGAGGAAATCCACTAAGAAGCGCAGCGAGTCTCCTCCAGCAGAGCTCCCCAGCTTTCGGCGGAGCACACGCCAGAAGACCACGGGCTCCTGTGCCAGCACCAGGTACAAATCACAGTGATGACTTAGGCCCCGTTTACACGAAGGGAAGACGCAGATATTTTCCTGCGGTTTGGCCTCTCATTTACACGAAAACCCCGTTTTTATCACAGAAAACGATTATTTCTAAAAACTCCGGCCAAAGTGGAGATTTTGGAAAACTTCGTTTGCATGTAAACTGAGACAAACGGAGGTTTAGGCAGCCGAGAGAGAGAAAGAGGACGTGATTGATTGCCGTTGTTGCTATTGTTGGGATTCTGATTGGCTAACGTGGGCTTGAGATTCTCGTTACACTGCCACCTACAGGTCTGGCGTGCTCTTGACTGCATTGACGGCATATATACACGGGTACATATAAACGAACACTTTTCTGAAAACTGAGAGGTTGAAATGTCCGTTTATGAAAATAGCTGGCCACGTGTAAACGTAGCATTAATGTAGAATGTAGTGTAAACATTGATGCCTAAAAAAAAAAATACATGAACTTTGGGAGTCTTAATCTTCATGGTTTGTGCACACTTATGAGGGTAGACTTTATAATAGAAACACCACCATAATAATATAAGCAGCTCCATAAACTATAGTCCCAAAGTGACTACAAATAATAATAAAAAAAACATGCATTATGACCTTGATGAATGTTGGATTTATTGCAGGGCTGTTGTATTAGACTGCATTAGTTTTAGTTAAGGGTACAAAATATTAAACTGGCATCAGAGTGTATGTTTTCAAGAGTTTAAACGGCATCAAACTCATAGCACTAATAAAGCACCGATAGCTTTCAGATTTTAGAAGTCTACTGTCTCAAGTACAAAACAAAGTATTAGTTAACAGTGACAATCAATTCACCTATTGTTTTCTATGTAAAACTCGACTCCACACAAGCAATTTTAAGCCTTTTTAAAACAGCCAGCACAGGATAACTAGCTTTTGGAATGCACTGTACTTTGTGATTACTCTGCTGTCACTCATACTGTCAATCTGGTTTTACTCGTATCACAGTCGGCGGGGCTCAGGCCTGGGCAAGCGCGGGGCAGCCGACGCTCGCCGACAGGAGAAAATGGCCGACTCTGACAACAACCAGGATGGGGCCAACTCGTCAGCCGCTCGCACTGATGAGGCATCACAAGGGGCTTCAGGTACCCATGATGCCACTTTTCCAATTATTTTTTGACCGAGCATCGGTCCTTTTTTATATGCATTATATATATATATATATATATATATATATATATATATATATATATACTAAATTTGTGTGGAAATCAAATCTCTTCATGCCCACAGGGGTTTTTAAGCTTTTCCTCATGGCCTCATTAAAAACGAATTAGATCATCAACTTGAAAGACTTATTTCTTATCTAACTTAATTTTCACTATGAATTATGATTTTAATATTGTTTCTGTGTCCAGCTTCAAGCTCGGTTGCTGGAGCTGTGGGCATGACCACCTCTGGAGAGAGCGAGTCTGATGACTCTGAAATGGGAAGGCTTCAAGGTATATTAATCCCCCTCAGATTTTCTAGTCAATCCCTACCAAGATTCATCATTTGTAAACTGTCACTATATTTTAGGGCATACATGTATGTACATATATCGGTGGTTTTGATGCTATGGCTTTTTTTTGTAGTTGCTCTCTAAACCTTACTGTTTTTGTCCCTATAGCCCTACTGGAGGCCAGGGGTCTCCCCCCACATCTTTTTGGGCCCCTCGGACCCCGCATGTCACAGCTGTTTCACAGGACTATCGGCAGTGGAGCGAGTTAGTACAATCATCTTACCCTAACATCAGTGTTCTTTATGTTTGGTAAACTCTAGATAATGGTTGACAAATTCTGCCCCCCCCCCCCCTTTATCCAGGCTCCAAGGCTCAGCAGCTACTACAGGGCCTGCAGGCCACAGGTGATGAGTCTCAGCAGCTCCAAGCTGCGATTGAGATGTGCCAGCTGCTGGTGATGGGCAATGAGGAAACACTTGGAGGATTCCCTGTCAAGAGTGTGGTGCCCGCTTTGGTTAGTCTTTTATTTTTTTTTATTTTTTTTGCTGGATTGCACATATTGTTTTGTGCAATATAAAAATCTAATAAATTTTAATAGAAAATGGAGACAAAAAAATAGTAAAATTTCGTCTGTGATATTTGACTACCACTTATCTGATTCCATATTTATACTCTAAACTTTCTTTTACAGATTACACTGTTACAAATGGAGCATAACTTTGATATTGTGAGTATGATGAACTTGTATTTCTCTAAACATAGTTGTCTTTTGTTTGAGTCATTCATTTTCATAATACCACTGCTTTTTTGCATGTCTTTGCACACAGATGAATCATGCCTCTCGTGCACTCACATATATGATGGAGGCACTCCCTCGATCCTCTGCTGTGGTGGTCGATGCTATTCCTGTCTTCCTGGAGAAGGTGAGACTCTGTGCACTCTATCTGTCCCTAATCACTTGTTAATTCGCAACGGTGGCTTTTTAATATGCTAATGCCTTGTTACACCTTCTTGTGTGCAGCTTCAGGTGATCCAGTTCATTGACGTAGCAGAGCAGGCCCTGACTGCCCTGGAGATGTTGTCAAGGCGACACAGCAAAGCCATTTTGCAGGCTGTAAGTGTGTTTTTTGTCATACCCTTAAATCGCCCTGTCTTATTTTTTATTTATTTTTTTAACCGCAATTATACACCGCAATATGTTATCATTTCATCCGTCACAGGGTGGGCTTGCTGACTGCCTCCTCTACCTAGAGTTCTTTAGCATCAATGCTCAGAGGAATGCCTTGGCCATTGCAGCCAACTGCTGCCAGAGCATTACTCCGGATGAGTTCCACTTTGTTGCTGATTCTCTGCCACTGTTGACTCAGAGACTCACACATCAGGTGCGTTTTTCTCACGTCAGATAATGAACTATAAAATGCAACACCATCACAGCAAGGGTTTGGCTCAAGTGGGGTTCCTCTTGGAACAAGTTTCACATTCCAGAAATGAAATAGAAAATAAACACATGGTTAGAAATAAGAAAACAAGTTTGTTTTCTTAAAACGTTGTTGGGGTTTCTCTATTTTCCCACATCAATGATGTGCAAGGCCTGTGTTGGATATGACTTGAGAAAAAAATGTATACTAGTCATACTGGCTTGCAAAATGTATATAAAAAATGGAAATACATGTGAATTTGTAATTTTCACCATACAAACGGCCAGCATCTTAAATGCATTTAGGTCAAGTAGGAGATGGAACATGGCTTGGGGAGCGTGTCTTGACTTATAATTAAATGCAAAGTGTTGTCAATTTAAATGGAGAATATTTAGATATAGATATGTAGATGTTGTGAAAAATGCTGACCATCAATACATGCTGTTTTCGTATTGTATTCTACAAATTCACACAGTGAAATGGTGCATATTTTGTGCTTCAGCACAGCTTATTACACAGTACAAATCTCATCGACATTTTCTTTGTGTAAAAATAAATTTCATATTTCTGCATATTTCTTGTAACAGAAATTAAACAATGCAGCCGTTTTGTGTGATGTGCTATGAACAATCATACATCAGTGGTTTACTTTAGTTGGAGGGCCAAAACTGAGAGAAAAATTAGCTTTTCTAATTTATGACTATAACTTAAGTCATGGTTTTGAACTGAATTAAAGTATTTTTAGAGACGTTTTACCACTTTTATAGTGTGTTGGTCAATCATTCGAAAAGGAATCATGTTGTAAATGTACATAGTTGACAGGAACTACATCATTAAATGTAGCCAGTATATGTTGCTTGTTCTTAAATTACAAAATAGTCTATTATTATTATTATTATTATTATTATTTGGGCTCAGTTTGTACAAGATGTCTGAGGAGTTCCTAATGCCACATTTGCACTAGTGGCTGCAGTAGGCTATTCATGTTGAAACAGATTGTAAGTCACCCAGCCTGATTTTTATTGGCACAAAATGTAGTTTTGCCATGTAGTTTTTGGAGTTCACTAGTGAGTGAGTTTCAGTGTTTTATACATCCACCGTATCATGACCTCTATAAATTGGTGCTTAGAATAGTATTTAGTCATTTATTTCAGGATAACCTATTGTAAAAAATCACTAATGGCTATATTATTTAAACTCTCTTTCAGGATAAAAAGTCAGTCGAAAGCACATGCCTCTGTTTCGCCAGATTGGTAGACAACTTTCAACATGAGGAGGTTTGTATCAATTGTTTTGCCATTTCTGTATTTTCTCCTCCATTTGCAGTCAAACACCCCAGCTAATGTGCATGTGTGTGTTTAAATCAACAGAACCTGCTGCAGGAGGTGGCGTCACGGGACCTGTTGACCAACATTCAGCAGCTGCTGGTAGTGACCCCTCCTGTTCTCAGCTCGGGGATGTTTATCATGGTTGTGCGCATGTTTTCCCTGATGTGCTCAAACTGCCCCTGCCTGGCAGTCCAGCTTATGAAACAGAGTGAGTCACACACACACACACACACACACACACACACACACACACACACACACACACACACACACACACACACACACACACACACACACACAGAGAGACAGGTCCCACCCTTGCCCCTCACTTAGAAGAAACTTTATGATTTGTCACATACAGTCGTACAGTAGAATGTAGCAAAATTCAATCTCTGCATTTAACCCATCCTAAGCGCAGGAACCGTGGACAGCCACATACAGCGTCCGGGAAGCAACTCGGGGTTCAGTGTCCTGCTCAAGGACACTTGGAATTACACCTTGTCATTACTGTTATGCATATTTGTAGGTGTGTTATGTGTATTTGATACCAAATTCTGTTCTCAACTTAACACTTTAAAGTAAAGGCTATTTTTATATCACAGTCTGGGGCAGTGCTCACTCCACAAAAAATGCTACAATGCATCACTTCCAGCAAACCTCATGGAGAACAACAAAGGTAAAACAGGATATTCTCTGGTCTAGCTCAGCTATAAATGCAGAATCTGTCAGCGCTGTGGAGATAGGTCTGGCAGTGCGAGACTACTGGTAGGCAAACGTTACCGACAACATTGTCTTTACTTCACCTGCTCAACTGCAGATTAGATAACTTGACTGTCCTGCTGTTACAGACGTAAACTAACCACAGACAGTTGTCTCAGTCGATGACTCATGGCAGTGCGTCGCTGCAGTTCATGGCTGCGCACAGCTGCAGAATGCATTTAGGGGGAACCAATGGATATTTGGCGTTATCTTTGCCATTTAAAAAAAAAAAAAAATTCTGGCCTGGTGGCCCCTTAGGCTTGTACAATTATCGAGTAAACATTGCTATAGCTTAGACATTCTATGGTGCATCTCAACACATTTTCAACTTGAGCAGAGAAATCTTTGCTGAATTCATGTCTGCTCACATCATCTCACATCTCATTGACTGCCTCTAAAATGTGCCTTTCATTCAGTCACAACAGACTTTTAGTAGTAGTGAAAGTATGTGTTGATGCAACAGGGCAGCTAATGGCAGAAATCTGTTTCTTTTCTAAACAGACATAGCAGAAACTCTGCGTTTCCTCTTGTGTGGTGCATCAAATGGCAGCTGCCAGGAGCAGATTGAACTGGTACCCCGGAGCCCCCAGGAGCTCTATGAACTGACCTCCCTCATATGGTAATATCTATTTACCTGACTTCTTTTCAGTATGGAATGGGCAATATGGCAAAAATATTAGAAGTTTTGTGATTTGGGTGCAGTGACCTTTTTAAATTGATCTGGCAGCAAAAAAAATGACATGACATGGAAGCCTGAAAAATGTTCTTACATGGTCCTCAAATTTACAGAAACTGTAAATATACTCTGCCCCACTGAAGTGGTACCTACAACAGTGTCACAAATGTTAGTCCTGCTTCTCCCAGACCTTAAACCACAGATACAATTGTTTTGCCACAGTTGTCAATTGACAATGAAAATTGAAGAACAATCAAACCTATTTCACTTGATAATAGTTAAACTGAATTTAGATTAAACAAAATGTTGTAGCTTTTTCAAACCACTCCTCTTCTTCTTCTTCTTCTTCTTCTTCTTACAGCGAGCTGATGCCCTGCCTGCCTAGAGAGGGCATCTTTGCAGTTGATGTAATGCTGAAAAAGGGCAGTGCCCAGACGACAGAGGGAGCGATCTGGCAGTGGAGGGATGACCGGGGACTGTGGCATCCTTACAACCGCATTGACAGCCGCATCATTGAGGTATGAATGCATCACCCACATTCTGTATTGTTGATACCTCAAAGTCTATGATGAAATCATCATTGAGTGCGAAAGTGCATTGTGTTATGTTGGATCCCAATGAAATAAAAATATTAGAATTTATTCTGGTCAGTCATTCTGGACCTCTGTCACGCTACAAGATAACTTTTTGAAGGATGAATAATTGATTTAGTCTATTAAAATGTTGCATTACATTACTAGGCAACATTTAGTATATTTACAGTGTGTCAGCATATCTCATATGCATTTATTTAAAGATTTACACACACACAAATATATGGGGCTTACCCGTATGGGATACTGATGTTGGGTGTATCTGGTGATTATCTTGCCCTGCAGACAGCACACCAGAACGGGGAGGATGAGATCAGCTTGTCAACCCTGGGCCGTGTGTACACAATTGACTTTAACTCTATGCAGCAGATAAATGAAGACACAGGAACTGCACGTGGTATCCAGAGGAAACCAAATCCTCTTGCCAACCCTAATACAGGTAATGCAGATCTTTTCAAATTACAGATTTTTGTAAAGATAACAGTGTATTGTATTTTATCCTAACCATAAAAGGAACCAGAAACACTTTCTCTCAGCGCATGATGTCTGAAATAGTGACTCTAAATATTTTTAGCCTGCTCCACTGAGTAGGATGGCAACTGTAATCGGCTTGAACAGTTGCAACTCCCAAAAGTGACTCCATTTCATGGCAAAAATAAGGATATAAGTTATACTTGTTAACTGCTATTATTTTATAATCTGTAAATCACCATGCATTCACTGAGTGCAAGTCAGTGGACTTTTGTCTCCCAGATTATTGCTACTTTGCCCATTTCTCCCACTTGAGATTACAGCTGCTTTTATCGGAGACGAAGCAGCAAGCTACAGTCAGTCGGTTGCCATGTCATTTCCAATTGTTGTGCATACCTGATGTGTATAATACACCTTCTCCATTGAGTGACAGCTGAGCTGTGACAGTTGCAGTGTGGTTGAGGCAATAAACCTGACCTGTTACCTGTCTGTCTTTAGGGAGTCACCAGGAGGTTCGTCGAGAAGATGCACGAGCTCAGTTGATGAAGGAGGACCCAGAGCTGGCAAAATGCTTTATCAAAACTCTGTTTGGGGTCTTGTATGAAGTGTACAGCTCATCGGCCGGCCCTGCTGTCAGACACAAGTGCCTTAGAGCCATCCTCAGGATCATCTACTTTGCTGATGCAGAGCTACTGAAGGATGTGCTGAGGAACCATGCTGTGTCCAGGTAATGGTGCCTGGGCTGTGGCCTACTTTTATTTGTGAAATTATAGCAGGACTAGAAGGTTGTCTTAAATTACCTTAATTCTTTAAAAGAAGAAAGAAACTTGTATTTTAAAGACTCAAGGGAATTACAGGTGACATTCTTTGAGTTGAAAGTAAATTGATGTCTGTCTATTTTTTTTTTTTTTTTGTATGTTTATTTCTACAGTCACATTGCCTCAATGCTATCCAGCCAGGACCTAAAGATTGTAGTGGGTTCTCTGCAGATGGCTGAGATCCTCATGCAGAAGCTGCCTGATGTTTTCAGTGTCTATTTCAGAAGAGAAGGTAGTATATAATCTTATGGAAAACTCATGTACTACCTTGTCTGCTCACCAGAGTAGATGCCCTTTAAAGTGATTTAAAGATGAGTGTTAGCCTGAGCATCTTCTAAAAGGCATGACAATATGCTTTGAAGATGAACAGTATTGTACAGTCATTATAAGCAAAGTCATTTTTTAGGCCATCTTTGGTGGGAAATGTCATATTTGAAAGCTGCAATTTTCCACATGCAAGTCATTGAAGCTTTAGTTGTTGAGGTTCACCCCCCCAAAAAATTCCCCCCCTATCTAAAGCTTACAAATTTGGCAAAATGTCTCCTGCAGTTGATGAATATTTCCTTGCATTGCATTCTAAATGGAAAGAAGTTGCTGTGTTGTGCTAATTTTGAAGGCTTTAGACAATTTCTTATGAGTTTCTCCTTTCTCTTCCAGGTGTGATGCACCAGGTAAAGAATCTGTCAGAGTCTGAGAGCTTTCTAGTCACTAGTCCACCAAAGGCTTGCCCTAGTGGCACTGCCAGTTTGTGCACTACCACCATCAGCACTGCATCCACCACATCTGCTAATAATGCAACTCCTGAGCTGGGCTCACCCAGCTTCCAGCACAGCATGGACGACTCACTGGACCTCAGTCCACAGGGGTGAGTATGTGGCCTTTTGCTTTGGTTTGGCTGTTTACAGACATAAAACAAAGTTTATAACACAGGCGCAGTGCTAATGTCACACTATAAACTATTCCCATAAACGCAAATTGCACTTGCAGCCTGGGTTGAATCACCTAAGAACAGTTGGAGCTAATTTTGTTGCCTGACAACTAGCATTACAAATTCTCTTGACAACTGATAAATGGTAGCATACATGAATTGCTTAATAAACACACTAATAATGTATAATATGCTCAATGTATACTGATGTATGTATGCTTGTCAGTTATTGTTTTAATGAATGGGCAAACCGATGTCTTCTTCACCCCCCCAAGAGCATTATAGTAATTATTTTCTTCTCCATGAAGGCGGTTAAGTGATGTCTTAAAGAGGAAACGGCTACCTAAAAGAGGGCCCAGAAGGCCCAAATACTCTCCCCCAAGAGATGATGATAAAGTAGACAATCAAGGTAAGTTTGTGTGTGTTACGTGTGTGTGCTGCCAGTTTTTCATTTTGTAGTCTTGGATATATTCATAACCCTCCTAATCTACCTTTTGGGTTATTTACAGCCAAGAGCCCTACCAGTACTCAGTCACCCAAATCATCCTTCTTGGCCAGTCTTAATCCTAAAACCTGGGGCAAGCTGGGTGCTCAGACCAACAATGCCAACTCGGAGCCCTCACGCACAGCGGGGGTGAGTGGCCTGGCAAGGGCACCTCCCAAGGACTCAATTTCAAATAACAGGTACGATGATGAGAGTTAATGGGCTTCCCTGTTTCCCACGCCTGTATTATCCAAATTGCATTATTTTTCTTGTTATTGATGGAAAGTGTTAATGCAAAATGAATAGTCATTGATTGTGGGGGTAATGTGTGGATCACTCGATGTAATCAGGGAAATGTATTTTTTGTATTGGTTTGTAGAGACAAAATTAAAGCCTGGATCAAAGAACAGGCAAGTAAGTTTGTGGAGCGCTACTTCAACTCTGAAAATGTGGATGGCAGCAACCCTGCACTGAATGTACTCCAGAGACTTTGCACAGCCACTGAGCAGCTCAACCTGCAGGTAATGTCCCCCATTATTGTAGAGCAAGCATAACATAACAATATAGCTGTTTTTAGATGTTCTCCTTAAAGTTACAATCGTTGTAGAAATTGATAAATAGAGAAACCTAGAGAGATATAGATACTAAAATTGACTGTATACAATAATGTTACGCCAGCACTGAGACATTTTTCTGAGGATATGTTCTGTTTCCCAGGTGGATGGTGGTATGGAGTGCCTGGTGGAGATCTCCAGTATTGTATCGGAGTCTGACGTGTCGTCTTTTGAGATCCAGCACAGTGGGCTGGTGAAGCAGCTCCTGGTCTACCTGACCTCCAACACCGACAGGGACTTGCTCAGCCGCGACGTGCGGCTCAAAAGGTTCCTTCATGTGTTCGCTGGCTGTCCGGTGAGATACTAGAACATGTTATATTACCGTACCTTGTCCAACAATTTTATGACTTGGGCTAAATATTCAGAATTTTAATTTGAATCCCTTTTTTTTATCCTCCTGTTTGGTTTGCAGGTCCCAGGAATGGAGCCTGTAAGTCGTCTGGACCCAACAGAGAATGGTCCGTACCTGGCACTGGTGCATAAAATGAACAGCTGTCTGAGCCAAATGGAGCAGTTTCCTGTCAAAGTGCACGATTTCCCCAGTGGCAACGGCAATGGCAGCAGGTCTGTGGCTTTATTATTTAATGTGTTATATACTTTATATTCAAATTTTCATGTATTATGAAACCGTATAGTTTGATACATATTTTTAAAAGCGTTTTTTTAAATGTGTCTCTCCAGGGGTTCTCAGGCACTGAAATTCTTCAACACACATCAGCTCAAGTGTCAGCTGCAGAGACACCCAGATTGCACTAATGTTAAACAGTGGAAAGGCGGCCCTGTGAAGATAGACCCCCTGGCCCTGGTGCAAGCCATTGAAAGATATCTTGTTGTCAGAGGTGAGGAACTGTCATAGACTACCAAGTGCCTCATTGAATACAGATGGCGCCACCAGAGCATCCTTTAAATGGGGAATTCTCCTATGGCACCTTTTTTTTCTCCATATAGACCAAATGCCAAACATTGTCATTTTAACCATTCTTATAATGGGTTATTCCGTGTTTCTTTAGTTGGGTTGCTAATTATAAATTTTGTTTTTACAGGGTACGGCCGAATCAGAGAAGAGGATGAAGACAGTGATGACGACGGTTCAGATGATGAAATCGATGAATCACTGGTATGGGATATTGTTCATGCCAAATAAGTCTAATTTTTTGAATCTGTACACCCTTGATCCTGTGTTTATTGAGGGTTAAGTTCTGCTGTCACTTCAGTATTATCTAGTCCCTCCAGAAAAACACAATTATGCGATCGCATAATCCAATGCATAATCAGCCAAAGTCCGCATATTTATGCGGGGGCCGCATTTTTTTAAAATACGAAGAAAAAAAAAAAATATGCGGGGCTTGCATGATTTCATAATCCCCGCATTTTCGTTGCAAAAAAGTCACATATATCTTAGCAGGGACAGACTTGGGCTAAAAAACAGCCCTAGACTTTCTCCCAAATAGGCCCATCATCCGGCCATTCGCCCCTAGCCGTGTGCGACCGACACAGAGTCCTGATACTATGCCACAATACTGTAGCCTATCAGACAAGGTATTCACAGCAAGTAACCAATTACGATAATTGGGGTTGTGTTTATTAGCCATTTGCGGTTGGTACCATCTTTACAACTAAACACTCTCTGTAGAGACAGGTGTTTAGGCTTTTGCTGAGGGTGGTAAGCAAAAAATTGTTCCAGGCTGTGACTATCTGACTTGGGCCGTGTGAAATATTGTGATGTAGAGCATTCTGGGACATCCTGGCACTTCCCTGCATTCTCCCTGTCATCTTTTGTGCTGCAACTATCTTCAACCTGAAAAAAAAAATAATAAAGAATTAAAAAACAGGTTATTATCTAGTTATTGATATACAGTGTGGTTGTGTTGTAAGAAAGGAAATAACCGTAACGGTTTAATATTTTGTCAATGTCATATTACACTTTTGATTCATATTAAGGCTGTGAAATTATGAAAATGACTAGGCCCTATCAATTTTGTCTTTCTCTTTCACAACCAACCACCAGGTCTTTGCCAGTTCCACAATAGTAAACGCAAATATGAAAGACAAGGAAAAACTGCACTCTGATGGAAGACAGACAGAAAGTGCAAGCTAGGATTTTTTTGGTTAAACTTTTGGTTACATTTGATGAATTATTTAGCCCCCTTCCCTGTTTGTTAGCATGTTTAGTGGTACCAATGCACGCCTGATGTTTTCCCGTTTAATTCAATACCATAGTCTTCATCCTAGCAGCAAAAGTGAGCTCACTACAACCTCTCAAATACAACGAAGTGAAATCTCAGTCAACCTGCAATTTATTTATTTCTTTTAGGTTAATTTTTTCAAATTAACCTAAAAGAAATTATAACACTTAAGTTCAACAGCACTAAATGTCACGATCATTTTCATAATCATGATGCACACCCATGTTGACAGCTGACTATGCAATTCGCTAAGATAGGGATAAAGGCAGCCTATTATAATGTGCCCTGCTCCTGGCATGTAACAGTACCTCTTGCTGATGTGAAATTAACTCTGCTGCCTGTCCCTCACCATGACCAGGCTGTGGATTGGTGATAGCCTGTAGGCCTACTCTTCTTCCTAAGTTTCTTTTACACATAGCATATACAGTAAGTGATCGTATTAGCGCCCCCTGCTGTTGGCTTTGTTTTTTGTGCCGATGGCAGAACGCACAGATTTTCAGTCCGTCCCTGTATCTTAGCAGAAAGTTGCCCCCAACAGTCACAAAAAAACTCCGCATTTTTCTGGGAGGACTGATTATCAATAGACCGTGTTTGTAATACCACTTTGTAATTTATTGGTTACCCAGGCAGCACAGTTCCTGAACTCTGGCAGTGTACGTCACAGACTACAGTTCTACATTGGTGACCACCTGCTACCATACAACATGACTGTATACCAGGCTGTACGGCAGTACAGTCTTCAGGCAGAAGAAGAAAGGGAGTCTACGGACGATGAGGCAAACCCACTTGGGCGAGCTGGCATCTGGACCAAAACTCACACAATATGGTAAGAATGCTCTTTTTAAAAACATTTTTAACTGGTTCTTTACTTTTCTTTTTCTTACAGAATAGGTCTTGTGCCTCTGAATTTGTCGGTTATGATCTTGCAACTTTCTTAACCTTCGCGGTCACTTTTGAAACAAGAGCAATGATTTTCAGGATTTGTTGGTTTAAATCTCATTAGCCAGTCCTTGAAGGTCCAGACAAATTTTATCTCAGCATTTACGCAAGCAGTGTCTAGCCATGCAAATTTATTTGCCTAGTTTTTATTCTCCACAGTCCAGTGTGAAGTACACAGGATGTGATAAGCTCATGTATTCACCCCCAGTTGGAATTGCAAATGGTTATTGGCCTTAGTGCAGTTAAAAAATGTTCAGATACTCAAGAGTCTTTCACAAAGGTGAAGAATTGAGGCAAGGCATTGTTTCTGGTGTAAAAGCTTGACATACATGGTCATCAAAGCATATAGAGATAAAATGTCCCATCTTGTTTCCTGACAGGTATAAGCCTGTGAGAGAGGAAGAGGATGGCAGCAAAGATGCTGTGGGTGGAAAGCGGGGCCGAGCCCAGACAGCTCCCACCAAAACCTCACCTCGCAACGCCAAGAAGCAGGATGAGCTGTGGCATGGTGAGAATCTTAAATATCTCCATAGTGAAGGGTTTCTCAAACTAGGTTCAACATTTCCTAACTAGCTCTGCTTCTTTCCTGCAGCTAGCTGTATACAAACTGTTGTACCTGAACTGTTTTAAGTAAGGATTCACATTGTCAGGGTATGGGCTCGGCGTAATTAGTTTCTTGGTTATGTTTACATATCAAAAAGCAGTTTCGTGACCAGATCAACAAGCGTGTGATGATCAGTGTTTTAACCACACATTCTTATCGATTTCTTACCTGTCTGAATCTGTCAATCCGTCAACTTCATACTGTTGATCCCCGTCACTTCCAGATGGTGTATGTCCCAGTGTCCTCAATCCCTTAGAGACGTACCTCACTTCGGAGCCACCAGAGACCATAACCTTTGATGACCCCTCTTTAGAGGTCAACTTGCTGCTGAGGGTCCTGCACTCCATCAGTAGATACTGGTTCTACTTGTATGATGTAAGTCTTTCCTGAAGAATTACAACAGGAAGTCAGTGACTTGTTGTCAGTTTATCAATTTATTTCTGAGTTTAGGTTTGAATATTGCGCCAGACTCGTAAAGCCTAATTTATGGTTCAGCTGTAATCTACATCTGTTATTTTCTTGAATAGATAAGCTAGATCAAAGCTGACACACCAGCGCACAAGTATTAATCTTTGCAATGGCGTGTAGGCTCTGAATTTAAATCAGCCTTTAAGTTTTGGGTCAATGGGGGATTTCACACATACACTAGCTGTGAAAAGTTAGGGTTAGTTTTGTGAGATAAAATATCCAAGTAACATGAATATTTTTGGTTGTTTTGCAGAATGCTGTGTGTAAGGAAATCATCCCTACCAGTGAGTTCATTAACAGTAAGCTGACAGCCAAAGCTAACCGTCAGCTACAAGACCCACTGGTCATCATGACGGGGAACATCCCTACTTGGCTCATTGAGCTCGGAAAGACATGGTAAATGTTTCATACTTTAGGTGGACTTAGATTTTTCACCTGTATTGTACAACATTGATATCAGTGTTCATTTTTGGCTTATATGACTTGGTTCTCACGTACATTGTTCTCTCTTTCTCTCTCTCTACAGTCCTTTCTTCTTCCCCTTTGACACCCGGCAGATGCTATTCTATGTAACTGCCTTTGATCGCGACAGAGCCATGCAACGCCTACTGGACACAAACCCTGAGATCAACCAATCAGATTCTCAGGACAGCAGAGTTGCACCGCGTCTTGACAGGAAGAAGGTACAATGTATTGCCACATTAAACAGTTTGACTTTTGTACGGTTGTTCTGTTGTATCTTATGGAATCCACCAGTTGTACACAAGTGTATCTGTCATCAGTTTTGTTTAGGTTAACATTTTGGTACCGATTATTGTTAAGGACAACTCTGTTTTCTCATTTTCGGACCTGGCTTAAACCTCATTTCCTTTGACTTGTTTACAGAGGACGATAAACCGCGACGAGCTGCTAAAACAGGCCGAGTCTGTGATGCAGGACCTCGGCAGCTCCAGGGCAATGTTAGAGATTCAGTATGAGAACGAGGTACCGGTTTGTCTGTTATGTTAATAGGGCTGTCAATCGATTTAAATATTTAATCGCAGGATTGTCCATAGTTAACTTGCGATTAATTGCACATTTTTTTATGTTCTAAATGCACTTTAAAAGGGATATTTATCAAGTTTGAGCTGCTTTTTAATCAGAATCAGGTTTATTGCCAAAACAAGTTAAACTTAGAAGGAATTTGCCTTGGTGGTTGGTGCATACATAAACAAATGAACAAACATATTACACATGAATATGAATTAAATGATACATTCAACAACACAAAATAGCTGTTTAACATAATAAAAAGGAGGCTAATGATCACTGATTTAGTTAAAAATGTAAGAAATAAAGTCTGTTACTCAGAATGTCTCTCTTTAGATCAAGTGAGTTGCTCTTTAATTTGTGATTCAGGATCCGGTTTTACCTTCAAAGCCGTACAGGGTGTGGCCCTGCCTCTTCTGAGCATACGCCACATCCATGGCGGTCCCTGCCTTCCTCTTGGCATGCTTGGTGTTAGGTGATGGCATCGCGGATCAGAGGAGGAATTTGCACTAACTCGTTATCGCGTTGATTTTGACAGCCCTATTTAAAACTGAATAATGACTTGCACTTTGGTGCAGTAAAATGCATTCAAGGGTTTTGGAAATGAGATTCTAATTTTGAATCTCCTCCCAGGTTGGCACAGGTCTTGGCCCCACTCTGGAGTTCTACGCTCTGGTGTCTCAGGAGCTCCAGCGGGCTGATCTTGGCCTGTGGAGGGGCGAAGAGGTCACGTTGGCCAATCCTAAAGGTATAAACCCTCCGACACATGCATGATATGATGAAAAGCATGACACGTTGACTTTTACTTTTCACTTGGACAACGTAAGACTGCCACAGTGAAATTTACTAAAAGAATTCTTTGTCCCACACTGATCACATGTTTGGGATGGTATGTTCTTGGTCAGATGTTGGTAAGATGTCCTCACTGATGGGCCCATGGTTAGACAACTTTAAATATGATTGCACTGAATGTAAATATAAATGCATGTGGGAAGATATATGTACTAATTTAACTCTGACCATACTTGTGTCTCTGTCCCAACAGGTAGCCAAGAGGCAACTAAGTACATGTTCAGCTCCAGGGGACTGTTTGCTGTTCCCTTCGGCAGGACAACCAAACCAGCACACATAGCCAAAATCAAAATGAAGTTCCGTTTCTTAGGAAAGCTGATGGCGAAAGCCATCATGGACTTCAGATTGGTAATAACCTCCTTTTTTCTGTTCTATCTTTGTAATAGACTCATATTTTGAACTGAGCATCGGCGTTCAGGAATGCTCTTCTGTCAGTGGGAAATGCAACTTATTTAGACCTGCTGTACAAGCTTTCAGGCAAAATCAAGATGTCTGCTTGTTTGGCAGTCAGATACATTGTTAACATTTAAATTATTGGCCCTTGATTGGTCCTTGACATCCGATACATGTTGCAGCATTTAAAACACACCGTACCTTTTTTATGAGGGTGGTGTATCTCTACCTTATAAGACCATCCGATACCTATCTAGGTACATGGGGCTACGTAACTGTTCAGGTACAATACATTTTAATTCGGTTTGATTCAATGTTAAAAACGATTCTGTGCGATACGATTCAATCTGATAGTTGATATTTGTTTAATGTAAACACTTTCATTTCCCATTATAAATTTAAATAAGCCAATTCTATTAAAGAAGCATTGCCAACCTTCATATAAATAATTAAAAAAAGGACCAGGTAATAGTAAAGCTAGGACATGCTAATAGTATAACTTAAAATTCAACTGGCCACTTAAAACCAATTAACAAACTCATCAGCTCCATGTTAAATAATAATAATAATAATAATAATAATAAATTGAATTTATATAGCGCTTTTCATGGACTCAAAGTCGCTTGAATGAAACTGCCTCATTGCTGCTGTGATCTTAGAGACAATAACTCAAACATGTTACACAGCCATTGTGAGCACTCCAATAATGATCATCTAGAGTATTACGTGAGTACACATGTGAGCACAATAATACTGTTGTGAAAATTAGCATGCGGCTAGCAGACTTTTATGCCAGTGTAACTGAACATCTTAGAACGTATAAACTTAACACACCCAAAATCTATATATATTTATACCAGTCTATTCACATGTTTGTTTTAGAGGCCGGTCCATCGGCCGAATCTTTGTCCATTTATCGATGTAGTCGTATCTGTGATAATACAACCGAATACAGAGTTGTAGCAGTGAATCTTTACACCCCTACTTTTTATGTACATTTGGTGCCAAGTGTGATTTTTGTTTTAACTGACTTTCTGAGCCACTTTCCACCTGCTCCTCTTCCCAGCTGGACCTACCGCTGGGGCTGCCATTTTATAAGTGGATGCTACGGCATGAGATGTCTATAAGCTCCCATGACCTGGTGAACATTGACCCCGGTGTGGCAAAGTCCATCCAGCACTTGGAGGATGTTATCCGCCAGAAAAAGAGGCTGGAACAGGACAGATCACAGGTGAAGCACAGCACCAGAGGACTTCTGATTTAATGCAGTGTGTGGTCCTGGGGTTCCAGGTTTCATGAAAACATACTGTAATACAATGCATCTCCCCCTGTCTCTATTGTAACCTGTGCTTGTGTGCAACAGACGAGGGAGACCCTACAGCAGGCACTGGAGAGCCTGAACATGAACGGCTGCTCAGTGGAGGACCTGGGTTTGGACTTCACCCTTCCAGGATACCCCAACATTGAGCTGAAAAAGGGCGGCAAAGACTTTGCAGTCACGATCTACAACTTGGAGGAGTACCTCAGGGTATGTGATATTGTTTTTCTTGCAACGCTCACTCTGTTTTATACTTTTTGTCTGTGATAATGTTGTTCATCTTAATCTTTCCTGGGTTTTTATTCTCTCCCTCCAGTTGGTGGTGTACTGGACTCTAAATGAAGGAGTTTCCAGACAATTTGAGTCATTTAGGGAGGGGTTTGAGTCAGTCTTCCCCTTGCATCACCTGCAGTATTT
This sequence comes from Perca fluviatilis, assembly GCF_010015445.1. Taxonomy (NCBI): domain Eukaryota; kingdom Metazoa; phylum Chordata; class Actinopteri; order Perciformes; family Percidae; genus Perca; species Perca fluviatilis. Next base: position 26,045,836 of record NC_053113.1, on the reverse strand, counting down.
CTATCCAGAGGAGGTAAGCACATTTTCTGTTTGTCATTCTTCTCAGTCCATCATGGCAATTGACCGTATGATGCACTTAATAAAAACTTTTACTACATTGACTACATTAAAGGTCCTTGCACACGGAGTCCGAAATTTCTGCTTGTTAAAAAAAAAAAAAAAAAAAAATATGACTCAAGTTGTGTCATCACGTTTACACACTGCCTCCAAAACTTTCATCCATCAGAAAAAAATCGGATCAGGTACAATTTTCTGCCTTTTTATTTCGCGCAAGCATTTTGTGGTGTTTTGACACTTCAGAGCCACCGTAAAAGCGGATGTGAAAATCAAGAATGGCAGCTAAGAATGGCAGCTGACAAGTTGATTTGCTTGGTCTTTGTTGGTCTTCTTTTTGTGGCTCCAGTATCGCTAGCAAAGCATCAAACTAAGCCACTGACATCCTGAAGTAAACTTTAAATCGATTGGGATAATCCCGCAGCTCCTTGATAAGGAGGTGAAACTCTCGTTCTCTCTGCGCAATCTCAGGATTGGATGTACTAAATATTTTTCTTTTTTTAAGAAGAGAGAGGACCTCAAAATCATCCTCACTGCTTGAAGACTCCATTTTGTATAGTTTTTCGCAATGGATTAATTACTATGCATCAGACTCTGTGTGCAAGGTGTCTGTGTGTGGCGAATTCTTTGGATGGCACATAAGAAAAAAACTCATACGAAAATCTAAATGTATAATTATTTTTTTTTTTGTCCCTTCTCTCCTGCTCTAGCTGGACCAGTTGCTGTGTGGTAGTAAATCAGAGACATGGGACGTAAAGACGCTGATGGAGTGCTGTCGACCGGACCACGGCTACACACATGACAGGTGAGGGCAAACTTTATTTTATTTATCCTAGCGTACCGATAAATATGGGTCGGGCCTACTTTCCTGACTCCCTACAGAACACTGACCGGTATAAGTAAACTTTTGTCTCAAGATATGTTTGATGTGTATTTCCTCCCATGTTTTTGCAGCCGCGCAGTACGGTTCCTGTTTGAGGTGTTGAGCAGCTTTGATGCCGAGCAGCAGAGACTTTTTCTGCAGTTTGTCACAGGAAGCCCCAGACTGCCTGTTGGTGGTGAGTCACCTCTCATACACATACACAAACGCATCAACACAGGTGAGATTGCTAATAGTGCGTTCCAGAAGTCGGAAGCCTTAGCTGGGAATGACGTCACACCTGTGTTGACCACATTCCATTAAAACAAGTCAGATTTTACTGTGGGGTTAGCTCTATCCAGGTTAGCCATTGTTAGCGATACCAGTTGATAACGGCGCATTAGGCCATTTTTTTTGTGTGCATACTAACAGCGTAGCAACATGTCCACAGATAAAGGTTGGACAGGACTGTGTTTAAGACTGGTTTAATGATACACAAATAAGACAGAAATGCTAATAAACTGTATATTACATACCTGCAAACTTGTCACTTTTTGGCGAAATTCCCCGTTTTGAAACATGTCATCCATGTGAATTGTGTAGATCTGTGGAGTTTTTATTTTAGGGGGCGGGGGGTGCCAGCCAGCATTTCCCAGACCGGAGTGAGAGGAAAGGTTTAATGTCGTAGACTTCGCGATAAAATATCTTTGATGTGACGTCTCGAGTATTGGCCAGTCAGCTTCAGGATGTCTACGCAGTCTCCATCGTATTCTCATTCCCTCCAAATATCGTATTCTCATTCCCTCCAAATATTTAATCTTTCACTCCAAGTTGAACTTTGAACAGATTTTCTACTATGGCAATGAACACTACTTTTGAGGTCAGTCTTGTTTCCTGGCATTACAATGTAATATGCTGTTTAACTAACGTAACGTTAGGTAACTAGTCGGTAAAGTAACGTTAACCTTCCAAATAAAGTTGTCTCGTAATATGATAAAATCCGCGCAGCAGTTGCTGGTTGTATTTCGCCGGTACAGAGCTCCGGGACATCGGTTACCAGTGGTAGCAGTTGTTAGCCATCAATAGGTGACTGCGAGACAGGTACAGGCCCCGCCAGATTACGGTCCTTACAGGAGCCATGGTAACATTAGTTGAGTTGTGCCAGAAAAAGGTTAGAAAAAAAGATTGTGGTTTGGATTTAAACACTCCTGAGGAACGAACGAGCGTTTCCTGGGTGAATGTACTTTCGCTGCAAAGTGAACTCCGCTCTCTGGTTTGAGAGGTCTTTTATGTTGACACCACGTTGTGCTATTTCATTTTGAGATTATTTTACATTAAAAATTGGAGTGCATAAATAAGTGTTTTGGCATGGGTGGTCGAGTGGCACTATATCCATGGTATTGAAAGAGGGATTTAATTCTTGCATGTTTTGTTGTGCATTCACAAATCGCACACTGTAACGTTACAGTTCACACTCAGAATAATGTGGCTGGGTTAATACTAGCGTCCACAGCATCAGAATTATGTGCAATGTTGATGTTTCAATGTTTTATAAATTACAAGAATTTGATGACGATGCTAAAAACGGTTAAACAGCCTCTAATATGATAATTAACTGCAAGTCTTCACCAACTTTCTTGCCTGCTTTGTCAAATCGGAACACCTGAACACTGTTCACAAAGCTCTGGCCACTCTTCTTCAAAAAGTTTGAATCTGGCTTAATCCAATGTTCTGATCTGGAAATGTATGCAAATTAGCACATATTTAGCAAGATAAGGCAGCAGATGGATGGATGGATGCTATCATTTTCTTGGTTGAGCTGGCTAGCCAAACTTTGTTCTGTCTCCCAAGCAGGTGTAATCATTTTCATATTTAACATCATTTCAGAAAACTTGTTGTACAAAATATATTTGTCTTAATGTCAGTAATCAACTAGGCAAGTTTTCTGGTGATACCACTTAATGTATGTCCTTATTCACCTTAGGTGTCTCCCCTTCCCTCCTCGTTATTGTTATTACATTTTAAATGAATCATTTAAATTTGACCATGTAGCCAATAATCAAGCCGTTTCTTAATCTGGATTATTTTTTTTTTTTATTCATTGTTATTTAAGATAAATTAATATTTCAGTGGCACTTTTGGAAGAAGTGTACGCATCTGTTGTTTTGCACAGTTTATAACAAACAATGAAAAAAATTCAGTCATGTTTGCAGCTCATTCTGTTAAAAACAAAAATCCTGATTTAAAATCGTAAAGAAAAAAAAAAGTAACTTCAGAGCATAAACACTGAATAACACGTTTTTGCCTGAAGTAAATATTGTCCTACTCCTTAATTGTCTTCGCAGAGTACACCAGAGTGGTACATTTTAAAGCTGATATTTCAAAAATATCTTGTCACCCCTCTAGAGGGTTCGGGTGTTTGTCACCTTTTCCACCTCTAAACAGTTTGCGGGTATGATATTACTACTGCTTTCACTACTGTTGATGCACGGAGCAGCCGTGTTGGATTTCGGGGGCGGCTTGCTCGGGGTACTGTGAGGCGCTCCGACTTTGAACTCAGAAATTCAGACTTCTGAGTAGGGGTGTGAATCTTCACTGATCTCCCGATTCGATTAAGATTATCATGTCAGCAATTCGATTCAATATCTCGATGCATCACAATGCGTCAAATTTTTCTATGAAAGCCATGTAGGATATTGAATTCAAAAACAAAACCTTCTGCAGTGCTCTAATACTAAATAAATTGGATACGTAAAACTACAGCACTGAGCACATGGCACTTCCTGAATGTGCAAAACATACCAGAATATGTAAACAGAAAGGTTGTTAGGCCTATATTAAATTGTAAACAGAAATAATCGATTATGAGCCTGACGATTATCGATGCAGCATCGTCCATATCCACAATTCGATGCATCGATTATTTGATTAATTTCAACACCTCTACGAGTACGAGTACAAATGAACACACCATACATGAGAGATCCCTGACTTAAAGTAGTCTAGCAAAAGCCCAAATATATATTTGCTGAGCTTTGTATGAATGTATAACCTGTGAAGCCATGTCTCTACTGTATCTGTACCTGACACCCTGTCCTGCTTCTGTGTCTCAGGTTTTCGGAGCCTGAATCCCCCTCTGACGATTGTGAGGAAGACTTTCGAGTCAACAGAGAACCCGGATGACTTCCTCCCCTCAGTTATGACCTGTGTCAACTACCTGAAGCTGCCTGACTACTCCAGCATAGAGATAATGCGAGAGAAACTGTTGATTGCGGCCCGCGAGGGCCAGCAGTCTTTCCACCTTTCCTGATCTCTCCACATCTCACATTCAAATGCCTTCTACAGCGACTGATGAAATCATGACTTCCTTCTTAGTTTTTTTGTAACCACATACATTAAGGCTACATGTACAGCCTTCTTGTTAGAGAAAGCAGCTTGCAGAAAAATTAAGACTCTAAATATATATTTGCTGCCCCAGTCTCTCAAAAAAAAAAAAATATTAAAAACAAAAATGGAAAAGTGTTCCATGACTCACAGAACTTAAAATATAAAAAAAGAGAGAGTAAAACTTATATCAGTAGTTGAGTAATGTTAAAAAAAAAAAGAAAAAAAAAAGATGAAAACATCTGGGTGACATTTTAAATTGCATTGCTATGTGATATTTAAAAAGGGATGTCTCCTCTCCAGAATGGTGGACAACGTTACCGGGTGACTGGGAGGACGGGGTGGGAGGGTCAGGGGTGGGGGGGTTCCATCGAGCAAGCTAGGTTTACTTTAGCTCCAAAGATCATTTGTACAGACAAATTTGCAGACTTTGCTCATTCTACACATTTGATAGAATAGCTCTTTGTTCTCACGTCTCTTCCCCTCAGTTCGTCTGATCACATTTTGTTCTGTATTATATTGGCCCCAGTTTGTGTGTTGCATTTTGGTTCGCTTTCCCTGTGTGTCTTTGCTTCAAGTTGTGGGAAAATGAGAATTGCAGTTGGTTGAATGCGGGTAGTGATGAGCGCATATTATTTTTTTTTTTTTTTTCTTTTTTTTTTCTTCCTCCCCTCTACCCAAGTTGAGATTGTGTTCTGGCCTCCTTTATTCTAGAGAGCTCCAGCTCAAATAAAGAGTTGTAACCAATGTGTTGATCAGGTAAATTTTGTTTTTGCTCTTATTTTGATAGTGTCTTTCTGTTGAGCCCTACCTGATGTGTAGGGTTATCTTGGTAGACCAAGCTCTGAGCAACCCTCAACACATATTGTAGCTGGGCACAAAATTTGGCTGGTCTCATTTTATCGTTTCATGGCCAGATAGCATTTCAAGTTCATTTATGGAATAAAGTTTATATGCAGTTTCACACCCCGTTTGAGGTGGGAATGTCTGCTTTACTTTTTATTTTTATTTTTTATTTTCTATATCGTCTTTATTTCTTGCTGTAGTTGATTATTATTATTATTATTTTTATTTTATTTTTCTTTGCACTGCTGGCTTGGAACAAACCGTGGTGTGCACCTGCAGTCTGTGGCCAGGGGATGGCGCCACTGTATGTTCTCCTGGCCCAATCGTTCATGTGCTGGTTTCTAAGATCTGCAATAATTTACTGCATCAGGTTCATGTTTTTACCTGAACATAAATAAAGTAACTGTTTGACTCATCTTGGTCATTTATTTATCCATCCTTCCATCGCTTTTGCCATGTCGCTCTTTGAATCCTTCACAGCTGGCAGATCCTTTTTAGATACTGACCAGTTTTCTATTTGTCCTCTTAAAGCTGGTTATTAAGCAGTTAATTCAGGACAAATCTTGATACACTCTGGTCCTCCGTGGTCGTCGACTGTGGACAGGTTTAAGGGAGTTGCCATGGAGACAGTGGCAAAGGTGACTTATTTGACTCACCTGGAATGTTGCTTTTTATGTCTCCGCGGGGGTTAAACAACACTCCGGCCTCTAAGCTGGATCTTGACCCACCCCTGTGTTCCCAAACTAAACAAGAGAAGGCTTAGCCTTGGACTTAACATAATTCCAATAGGTGTGTGTGGATGTTGAATTAATGTTAATATACTGTTCCTCAACTTTTGTGAAAACTTGTGACTGGTCATGGACTAAAAGTTCTGCTTCATATTGAAGTAGAAAGAGGGTAGTTTTCACTAGTGCTGTTTATTTTTGTCAGTGTTCACTTTTTTTTTTTGTCTCCTGTCTTTATACACTTCCAATATAAGATGAGGGACTGAATCCACAGTCCTTGTTTTGTGCATTCCGTTTATTCCAGAGTTTATCGGAAGCTTATATGTGGCTTCACAAAAAACAAGTGTGTATCTTCTTGTTTCATGAAAGACTTTTGGGAACCTATCCTTTAAATAAAGATTAAAAAATGCTGGATCTTATAACTCAACTATATAGCATCTTTCGTTCCTTGTAAATGCCCTTCTCTTTCAAACTCCACACCAAGTTAGGGTTTCTGTTCTAAATTTGTAATCCACAGGTGTCTCAAACTAGTAATATTGGCTAGTAAATTTAACATGTAAAATCGGTGGACTGACCCTTTTTAAAGTTCATTTTCCTTGAAAAAACTGTTTAATTGGTTAATCAGTCAAAAATATAAACTGTGACCACCCACTGCAGAATTCCTCACAAAGAAGCATTGCATCAGATTACAGGCTCGAGGGAAGAAATCCACCCTAAAACAGAATTCATAATGACCGAACCAATGTGCCCCGTAAAAAGTCAGCTGGTTCCTGCTGTTGTGATATAGGAGGCTTGACTGGTCGTGAAAATACTTCAGGTATTTCAGCTGTCATGTAAAGATGTTTACTCACCACCTTGGTTGTCACGTGATAGTACCTTGGTGAATGAAAGTTTGGGATCTCTAACCTTTGGGACGGCACCATTCATATACAATCTGCTTTTAGGCAGTTTTTTTGAATGACATTTTTTTTTTTTTTGAACCACCTCCAGTGCCTACATCATTATTCTGCTATTTTTGGACTTGGAGTGCATCATCTCCCTTGTGGTAATACTGCCGGTTATCGCTGGGAAGCAGCTAATCTTATGGTAAAGCCGATGAGGATTTTCCCCTAAAACACCAGCACCTCTTCTCCTCCTCCTCCCTCCTCTGTCTTCCCCAACTACAGCCTCCTCCCTCCCACCTTGAAAGCCTGGCTCCAAGGAGAGGTTATGGATGGTGAGACTCTAAATGAGGAGGGTGCAGAGCTCCCTCCTCTACGCTGCACAGTGTGAGAAGCCAGAATTGTGTGTGTGTGTGTGTGTGTGTGTGTGTGTGTGTGGGGATAGTGTCGTCAGCTATCATCGTCACTGTGACTCAGAGACAGAAAAGAGCCAAGAGCCCTCCCCTTCTCCTCCCGCATCCCCACCTCTCCACCTCTCCCTCAGCCTCCACACAATCAGCCAGTCTGCTCTCAGTCATTTAGCCTGCGCACAGCTGAAGCTCCACATCCTAAAACAGCCTCCTCCTCCTCTCTCTCTCTCTCTCTCTCTCTCACTCACTCACTCACACTCACACACACACACACACACACACACAGTCGCTCACACACCTCTCAGCTGCTGCATGAACCGCAGCTGCCTGAGCTCTGAGGAAAGAGGAGAAAGATACCCACAACAACAAAAAGAAGAAAAGAAACCAGCATAAGAAGATGAGGATAAGTGTTTGCATTGCGCCGGCAGGCTCCTGCCGCCGTCCCACACAGATGGTACAGAGCTTCACACCCCCCTTGCTTATGCTCCTCCTGCTCCTGAGCAGCAGCAGCAGCAGCAGCATCGGGGCCATCCCCTCTGCCTTCCAGCTGGCCCCGGACACCCCAGCCCCGGCCGAGCCCACCCCGACCCAGGCCACACCTCGCCCGGACCCCTGCGAGGGACGACCCTGCCTCAACGGGGGGTTCTGCCTGGCCCTTCCATCCGCTGGCAGGCCAGAGGACACCTGGGAGTACACCTGTACGTGCAGCGAGGGCTTCACAGGACGCAACTGTGAGGTACGGACACACTTAGTTTTTAAGTTCATCTACCTGTATGAACACAGGATTAATACTGAGCAGTCTGATCTTTTTCTTTAGTTTTAGCTTGAAAGGACAGATAGGCTATTAGTGAGCATGGAGTATAGGACTAGGACTAAGCAGATTGTTCCATGTGTTAGTTATTTTATGAAGCAGAGAATAAAGCGCTGCATGAATTTGCTCATTATTTCTGATTTGATAGGAATTTGAGTTTCTTTTTGTTTTATATTGAGCAGCTCAGAGTCGGGTCCGTTATCATTCATTATTTATTATCATCATCTCGAGGGGTTCACCTTGGATGGTGTGTGTGTGTGTGTTAAACCTGAATCCTATCTGTGTTTTGATTTACATTCAAGCCATACAGTAGACGACAGCATGTGTGAGTGCGTTTTTGCTCTCTGCTGTTCTCGGATGTTTTATTATTTTTTTTAAATAATGGGAGCATGTGCTGTCACTGAGAAACGGAGAGGAGTGCTGCGTTGCTGTGGCAACAGGAGGGAAGAGCAGCTGCAGTGAGATGCGAGTGAAAACTGTAGCTATGTGTTTGAAAGAGAGAGAGTATGTAACCATGTACTGTGTGAGTTGTTGAATATTTTGGACACACCGCTTTACCCCCAAGGTGTCCCCAAGTTTTGTTTTTACATCTGCGTAAACTAAAGAAGTGCGAGTGAAGTATGGGTGAATCCGTTAACATCTGGGATCAGGCCAAAGGACCAGTCTCCACAATGCATTCATTAATTGGAACATCTGGATGGCCATGAATAACACAAGTGCTTTTTTGTCGCAGGCGTCACAACATCTCATATTCTTAAAGTTATTTGTGTTCATCTGGCTAAAGCTAGTCCCTTAGCAATTCTAGTGGTCTCTTGGAATTGCATTCTGCATGATAACATCATTGAAATATCAGTTCATCATTAGCCGAATGCAAAAATACAAAATAGATTTGAGCACCAAAAGGTCCACTTAATAGCTTTTTTTTAAGATTTCATCTGCCGTTTAATGGAAGTTTACATTATGTAAATTTCACCGCAGATCCCCACCCTCCAATGCATCCTGCTCCTCCAGGTGTGTCTGCACTCAGCCCAGTATCATGTCAGATCAGGAGACCCCAAATATCCAGCAGAGTCCCTGGAGAAAAACAAAATGCGTGAATATGGCTGATAGGAAAATATTAGACTCATAGGATTGTTTCCGTTGCATTACATTACTGAATCTGGTTTATAGCACTTGGTACTCCGTTAGAAGATCATTTCCATTGCTGAGAAATGATTTGAAAAGGGACAACAAGGACGATGTGTCTCCTTTTACACGTCCCTGGAGTTGACCTTCACACCTTTTGTTCTTCCTACTGCATTGTTTTTACACTTCCATCTATCCAAGGACATCTAAAGTTCTGAAGCAGCCAGTTCTGCACCGTGTTAATTCAGCACCTTATTGATCTGCACATAAACCTGCTCTTCTGCTGGATTACATGAAATCCATTTGAGTTTCACAATAAATGGACTGTGCCTGAGCCTCGTTTGCATTAGGCTCAATAGGCAGCCAGGCCTCTGAGTCATGCTGGGGGGGGGAAGAGAGCATCCGCCAGCAGCAGAGAGGATAGATGAGTCTGCTGCAGCATCACAGAGGGAAACGGCAAGGTGACTGGGTGAACTTTAGCTTAGTCACCAACAGGTGGCAGCCACATCCCCCCCTTGTGTTTGCATGTGGATATGCATAGTGTGTTCGCTTACCTTGTTAGTCAGTATGACAGTGGAAGGTATGTACAGGTGAGCGTTCTGGTGGTGTGAAAGGCATTGAATTGTAGCCATTTAGTGGAGCATTCAGCCAGGGACCCGATCACTGTCTCCTTGGCTGTCCTGGTTTCGTGTCTCAGAATAGAAAGCAGCAGCAGTTTGTTACCTCTGCAGCCTGCTTTACTTTACCGCGCTCTGCTCCACACAAACCACAGAGGAGGATACCGTCACACAGACTGAGCTGAAGCTGGACAATACCTGCACACTATTATCATATCTTTCATGCTAAGAGAAATAAATAAAAAAAGCATCTCTCCTTGAGCACCATGCCCACTGTTCTCTTCTGCTGTGAAATCCTGAGACGATTACATCCACTCCAGCTTTATCCCTCTTATGCGACAAATCTCAGGTCCGGCATGGGTCCCAAGCTGGGCCCGAGGGGAATCATTGATTTTCGCCTCACTCGCCCTCATGCTGCTTGGTTCTTCTCCATGGAAACTGGAGCAGCAGTCAATTGAGATTTGGTAAATGACCTGATTGGCTGAGCACAGTGCTGGTTTGCATCCCCTGTCCTCTGCATGCGTCACAACACTGATGGTCCAGTGAGAAAGGAGATCGAAGATCGAAAAAAGAGATAGCAGGGAAGGAAGGGGGAGAAATTAGTTGAAAAGAAGGGATTAAATAGAAAGAAATAGGTTGGGGAAAAATGGAAGAGGACAGTTTGGGAAAGAAAACTATGGATCTCTTCTTAAAGAGAGTACATTCCTGGTTTTGGAGCTTAGTGAAGAAATGCGGTTAAATGAGTGTCATGTACACTACTCACCATCCTCCCTCCCTCCCTCCCTCTCTCATCTTTTATCTCAAACCTGGGTTGCCATACACAAAACCGGATTAGGAAACAAGCAGAATCTGTATAACTAAACTTGAAGGGTTAGGTTTAGGATTAAACTCGGTCATGCCTGTTGATTTCAGGATATTTCGCAAACATTCTTCAAATTGCTAACCCCCCCCTCTGGCTGGGTTTTTATACTTCAGAAATCAAAGCAGCCTAATGCAAACCACAGCAGCAGGCACCATGGGAAAACAAACCCACTCAACTTTTTAAACTCGCTGAGTTTTAATATCAGCCTGCACCTTTTCTGGATGGCAGCCTGTAAGTTGTCCTGTTGGAATTCACTACCAATGGCCTTTCTCTGAGTTATTAGCTTCTCAGCCTCTGGCTCTTTCATTATTGAAAGGCCTGTTGTGCGCCCTGATGGATTTGGTAACTTGCTCTACAACACAATTGGGTTGTGGCAGCGCAAAACAGCCATCTGTCATGAAGGAATCATGTCCAGGGACTTCTTGCCGAGTAGTTTAGCCATTCAGCTATATGAAAGAAGTGGATCATAACAGAATTTGCAGACCGCCCCGGCGTTATGAACACAGGATTTTTTTTTTTTTTACTGTTTTTTGGAGAGGGGATGTGGGTACTGAAGACTGAAGGTGGTAAAATAAGTGATATCTCTATACGGAAGCTGTTTCTGCAGCCGAAAGTTCTGCCTCAATTTAATAGCTCGCACAGAGCATGTCAGAGCTGTGATGGACTGGGGGCTTTCTGATCCTTGTGGTAATACTTTTTAGATCTCGGCTTATCACCTTTCCTTCTCTCAGCATGAACAGGTGCTTTCTCACTGAAAATCTCCTCAGTTCTGCTGTTATAATAAGCCTTGTTTTTAGTCTTCATTCTTCTTACTGTGATGTTTGCCCTTTTCTACCACCAGTTACTCTGTGTAAGAACATATTAAAGAAGTAATTTGATTTTTAGAGTTAGTTTGAGAGTTGAGGAAAAGATTTATACCACTTTAGTGTTTGTACGGTAAATGTGAAGGAAAAGTCAGCAGCTGCTTAGCTTAGCATAAAAACTGGAAACCGCTAGCCTGGCTCAGCCCAAAGGTAACTAACGCTGCCTACCAAAACCTTTAAAGATATAATTAACACATTATATCTCATTAAACCGACAAGTTTTGCAGGGGGTTATATGTGTCATTATTTTTTGGCCAGAAGCAGTGACACCGCTTTCAGCCAAGAAATATTCCCAGTTAGGATGTGCTAGCTTCCAGTATTTATGCTAAGCTAAGATAACTATATCTCCTGGCTCAAGCTTCATATTTAACAAACAGATGTGAGCACTTTTTATTTAAATTATTTTTAAATCTGTATGAAAAAACTGAAGTGTAAAAGCGACAAGTTGTGGTTTTACTTGATTGTATTTTAAAGTGCCCATATTATGAAAAAATCACTTTTTCTGGGATTTGGGGTGTTCTTTTGTGTCTCTGGTGCTTCCACACACATACAAACTTTGAAAAAAATCCATCCATGCTGTTTTGAGTGAGATACAGTTTCTGAATGTATCCTGCCTTCAGTCTCCTAGTGAGCTGTTCAAAATCGGCTCGGACTGTGACGTCACAGTCCGAAATGAGCTGGCTAACCACAACCGTTAGCTCGTTAGCATGCTAACCGTTAGCATTAGCATGCTAACGCTAATGCTAACGCTAGCATGCTACGTCGTTCTCAATAGCAAAGCACTGCTACAACACACACAAGTTCACCATAATCTACAAAAGAACTACTTACATGTGCGCCCTCATTTAGAAGTCTCCCAGCTAATACTGCCTTGTAACTGACCAAAGTTGGAGAAACAGGCTTTCTTTTACTGTCTCTAGAGTTAGCTAGCTGACATGCTCTACATCTGAACTACTGAGCATGTGCGAGTGCAATCAAAGATAGTACAGAAGAAGAAGATGAAAAGAGGTCTCACTCTGTAGCTAAAACAGAAACCAGGTGAAAAGAGGATCTGCAGCAGTGAAAGAGAGCTGTGCAGTACAACAAAAATATGGTGTTTTTTGAAAATTAAACCATGTAAACCTATTCTGGTACAACCTTAAAATACAGTTATGAACCTGAAAATGAGCATAATATGGGCGCTTTAAAGGCCCATCTAGGGACGGGCATTGCAAATTAGCGTAGGCTATAAATGCTGTGGTGTGTGGCATTGGTCTATGCTACATACTTGTCCCTATACAAATAAAAATAAAATGAAATGAAAATGAGCTATTCCTTTAAGCTTGTTGCCTTATTTGTCATACATATATGTGCCATCATCTTCAGGATTAATGTCTATGTAAGAAGATGGGTGATGTATGTTGACATACAATGCCCAAGACGCAGCAACAGACAAAAAGATGTTAATTAGATGTTAAGATGGGAAAATTGCTATTTATATCCGAGATCCTTTCACTTGCAATTCAGCCAGTTTAAAAAGTGTCAAGTAGAAGGTGACATTCATCTGGTAAATACAGCTTCTTTTCCAGTTAGGCTAGAGGTGATAACTGCCAACACAGATTTTTGCATTAAACAGATACAGTACAGCCTGAGCTGCATCCAATTAAGCAGAGCTCAAAGCTCATCACCAGCCTTTCGTCTCTTTGATATCCCTGGCTTGTTAGTGAGTGGGAAAAGCTACAAGGAATATGGTTTTATATAAATAAATAATTATATATATATAATAAAATATGTGTGTTTGTTAATGGACTTTCATATCCTAGAGGGAGTTCTTCCTCTATTTACTGAAGCACTTCTGTTGAACTCAATAGTGTCGTTTGTTCTGAAGATCATTCACATGGCTTGGGCTGGTGTTCCTCAAACTATGCTGTCGCCACAGTGTTTTTTAGCTAGTTATGTAGGGTTGCAACAAATTATTAGTTTCATTATTGATTAATATTATTAAAGCTATAGTGCGTAGTTTCTGTCTCCTCCATGAGGAATTCTAAGTAATGACAACAACTCTGTCGGTGCATCAACATCATACAAGCCTTCTGTGATCGCGTTTCACTCCAACCCCTCCTCAACACAGTTGCTACGTTGTCAAGGAGGACACGGAAGATTAAAAAAAAAATATGATAGACTCTTCAGAAGAGGTAATTATCTTTACTTGAGTTTCGGCGCGGGAAAGTCGCCTGACGATCTCAAATCTCAAAGAATATTGGTGTTGAAATGACAACTGTACAATCTAATTAAATACATAAGGCTCCTTCGCCAGTGATGAATTTCTGAACTTCTAATTGGATATTACACTGTTAGATACTTTTGACCAGGTTCTGTTAGATGCCTGGATAGCAGAAGGTCATTTTACTGTGGGAACTGTGGAGAACGGATTTTTTTTTGTCTTGTATTGTGCCTAACTTCAGTGGATTATAACATAACATTTTAGACCAAACTTTTCTATGGATGTCCGTTTTTGAGAAATGATAAAAGCCAAAATGTGGCTGGCAACAGACTAAGTGAGGCTTGTTTTTAGCCTCTTTAGTCCTCTTCTCTTCTGCTTCACTCTTCTAGGCCTATGTCTGAATAAAGAGGCATTACAATGTTTATTTTTTTCTGATGACTACTGCAATATTAATGTTTCTCTAAATTCACTTAAAACACCTCACTAATGAAGTCACTGTGTTAAGGATATTGAAAACCATATAAAGCTACACTAGAGGCTGCAATGTCCGTTACATCCCACTATATGAATATGTTAGACAGAATATTTTTGACAGGCAAAACATGTAGAGTTTGTTTGAGTATGGAGCCACAGGGATTATTAAAAGCAACGTAGTTCAGCATGATAGGAAATGTGTCTTGCAAAGTTGATATTTTTGCCTGAGGTTGGCGCGAGAAAAAGCTCATCAAGTGTCTAAAGAGTCCATCCTCCTAATAACTTTTTATGGCAAAGATAAAAAAAGAGATTCTGATTTAAGTAAGGAAGTAAATTGCTGCAGTTTTCACGGTCAACTTGGAAAATAGATGGTGAACAGCCGCAAACTGTTGCATCATTTGCAAAGGGAAACATCCTCACGTAATCAGTTACAGATAGTTTGACGAAAGCAGGGTTGTCACTTTGGTAACAGGCTGCTTATAACCCTGCCGGCACCTTTGATACAGCAGCTACCCATCAGCAGAAAAAAGAGACTCCTTTGAGCTATTATCACTGAGCTATCACTATTCATGTGGATGTCCTTAGATGTTACGAGGCGGACACTGCTGCCTTTGAGCAGGAGGGCTCTTGGCCAATCACTTTGGTCATTTCCATATCACACATCACCTGGCCTTTTGATCTGTTGGGAAGCATGTGAGGAGGTGGTGGTATGATGTGTTAGTGAGGCCTAATACATATAGATGATACAGGAGATGACATGAGCGGCTCAACACCTACAAGTGCCTATGCTCTGCATATTGATCGCTACAGTCACCTACGGGTCCATTATTATATCCATTATCCATTATTATGACAGCTGAAAGTCATTTACTAGGTTGGCTTGCTCAGTAGAATTTGCAATTTGGATTCTATATTGAATTAAATATTTACATTTTTAGTCACGCTAGCAGAGAGATTATTTTAACAATCTAAGCACACGGCGATAAGCGCCTGGCGCAGGTGCGTTTAGGGTGTGTACGAATCCACTTTTGCTAGTTTAACGGCGGAAAACAGGGTCCGTGCCCCAGGCGCATGGTTCAAATAGGCGTAGGTGTGTTTTGGGCGTAACATGCTATAAACCAATCAGTGTCATCTCCCATTCCCTTTAAAAGCCAGGCACATTTGAACCTTGGCGCATTGCTGTTATGATGGCGGATTTGCTAAGCAGGAAGGAGAGATTTTCCGGAGAAGAAACTGATCTGCTCAGGTCACTTTACGACCACCTAAATCCCTCAAAATGAAAATGTCAGTGTATTATCTAACCATAAGACAGTTGAAGGCATTAGAGAAATAGTATTCACAAGACAATTGATTACAGAACAGCACATAATTCATTTTGAAGGCAACATGTAAACCTGCTCTGCTAGCAGCAATTTTACAATAATAAAATCTGTCTGATGACAGCAGTGGCGATTTTAGACCCTTTTCAGGGGGGCTCAAGCCAAAATTTTTATTTCAGCCCCTCTAACAATTATAATAAAAACAAATTAATTATTAAACTTTTTTTTTTTAGTGCTTGTTAGAGTTTGCAAACTTGTCTGTTAGTGACAGTGGGCAAACAATTACAGGTTCAAAGAAACAGGTTTAATATCCTGTGTCGCTGTCGCCAATGCTACACACCTGTAACCCAGTCAAGGAAATTTTTATTTTTTATTTCTTTAGTGTTTACACCTCATTACCGTTTCATTAAGGGACTTTTGTATTTTTTTCGTATGTTCAATATTTTGCATTTATCCTCTGTTATAATAATAAATACATATTCGTGTCACATTCTCATTAGGGGTTGAGCCCCCCTAAAGGTCTTATCCTAGAATCGCCCCTGGACAACAGACATGTTTAATCTCTGCTTCTTTTTTTCTTGTGTCCTTAAATACAGTCTTACTAGTTGTTGCATTTTTCAAGCCCTTATGACTGCTCACATATCTGCAGCCCATATTTAGTTTTTTTTATTACTGCTCATCATGAATAGGGCTCTTATCTCTGTGTCATTGACTCTTTAATTTTTCTTGAGTCTGGCACATAGACTGTATATGGAGAGGTCTGGCGGTGAAACTTCTCCCTCTTTGTCCTGGATAGAATAAAGTCATTACATTTCTCCCATTGGTTTAGTTTAAGTGTTTTTTTTATTGCTTTTCGTCTGCGCCCGTTGCTATTTATATCTTTAATGGACCAGCGAGTTGTGTCACCATTTGCAGTATAATGTAAAAAAGGGCTGAGCAGCTCTTACTCAGCAGCAGTTCACCCCAATAATAACACTCTGCCCTGACACCATCATTGTACTGTCGCTTGTAATGATTGCTCTTGTTGTTGTTGTTGCTGTCAACATAAAGTGTGTGTGTGTGTGTGTGTGTGTATTTTAGAGGTTACACTTTGCTGATTCGAATCACTTCGTTCTGTTCAGTTCAAAGATTCATAGTCACTGACTATGTAGTTTGTTCACTTTTTTTCCTGAGCTCGGCAGAATGACAATCAACTTCACTTCAGTATGTAGCCTACGTCAGTAAGTGAACGCATCACCGTCCATACAGCTCAAGTTCAGTGCTGATTCTGACTGACTTCAGTTAAATTGTACGTTCAGTCTGTTTCCTGCTAAGCTCTTAACCTATACAAGCAAGGCACTGTGTGTATATGCTTCTAAATGCTCTGTCTCCTCTGTGTGTGAACACTTTTCTTTATTTTCTGCGGGAATGTTAGGTACAGTATGTGTGTTTATATAGTACAAATACACATATACCAAGACTGGCATTGGCATTTTTTTGGCGCGCTATTACATTTTTCTTAATCGCTACCAATTTATCTTCTTATTCACCCGTTTAAATAGGTCTAATGTGTGCCTGTGACTCAGTTTGATAAATGGGAATTAAGAATGGCTTACATTTTCATCTGCCTACGCAGCTAGCTGCCTGGCTACATCTACAAACCATGTTTTTTGTTTATTTAAATCCCTATTGTTGTCGTTGTAGCAATGGCAACAGCGACTTTTTCTCAAATTCATACTAATAAAACAAAAATGTGGTAATTAGGGGCGACCTCTAGCTCACCCAGTAAGAGCGTGCACCCCATGTAGGCCGAGTCCTTTGCAGCGACCAGGGTTCAAGTCTGACCTGTGGCCCTTTGCTGCGTGTCATCCCCCATCTCTCTCCCACCTTTCCCGTCTATCCACTGTCACTCTAAAATAAAGGGGAAAAAAGCCCCCAAATAATAATCCAAAAAAAAGTACATAAATTATGTCCATATTCCCTCATGTCGCAGCCTCCAAGTGTTTCTAGCTCAGTTTCAACTGATTCCTCCAGAATTGCAGAAACCCAAACCCAGGACACTCTGTAACAATACCATACACTGTATTATGTCTCTAATAACTGGTGGAGGTCTGAACTCTACTGAGTGAACTTTTCTAGTTTGAAAATAATTTGCATTCCATTCATATGTGGTTGGCAGGAAGTTGGCCAGTTCAGCCAAAGCATGACTATAGTGCACATGCTTTACGGTCCCAAAATATGTAGAAACTTGAGAAAACCATGCTGCCACAATTTATTTTGAATGGGGCACAATTTTGAACACATATGCCTTATCAGAATCACAAATAGGCCTAAATAAACTCTGAAAAAGAAAAGGTGGGTGGATGGACCCTGAGGTGTTCTGTTTCCCCTTTTGAAACGTGTTTGCCCTGCGTGGTTTGGACTAGGGCCTAGGTTAGGTCATGATCAGGCATTGCAGAGATCGCTGGTGAGGGTTAGAGGAAACACAAATCCATCGGGAAACAGACACAGATCCGTACAAGTGTGTTTTAGTGTGTAGAAGAATGGCTGGCAGCAGAGTTAATGTGTGTATCATCCTCTGCTCTGTTGCCCTTCTTCCTTCCAAAAGACAGTGACTCAGTAACAGATGCAGAACTCACTTAGACATGCACGCACACACACACACACACACACACACACACACACACACACACACACACACACACACACACACACACACACACACACACACACACACACACACACACACACACACACACACACACGTCAGTTAAGTTGATCTGACAATATGTTATTTAATGAAGCCAATTGGGAGACAAGCCAACATGCTGCAGTGTATGTACTGGTGTGTGTCGTGAACATCTTCTCTTAGCTGCAGACAATGAAATGCCAGCTTAATCAAAAAACAAAAATCCCTTCAAGACCAGCAGAGCATCTCCAACGGAGTGAGAGGAGCAAGGCACAGTCACCAGCCCCCGGCGTTAGACACAGAGATTAGCTCGTATTAACATCTGGGCCTGTCTGCCAGTTGATAGGAGAGACGCTGTGGAAAATGCGGCTGTCTTTTGGGGATTGTGCGGGAAATGTATTCATCAAAAAATTAAATATTCAGCCTGAATTGATGAAGAAGTGCACCCAAAATTGAGTTTTTGTTAATTGTAGTGGGAGGAGGGCGCTAACACAAACAATCAAACTTAACTTCTTCGCATAGTTTACTTCTAAAACATACTGCAAGTTGCTTTTTAAATTAAATTGAGTTTCAGTAACATCAATATGTTCTACACAAATCTAAAACTCAACTTCATATCTGTTAAAACTGTGCAGTACATCTAAGTTGTCTCCATATTCCCCATGTTGTAAAATGAGGTTATGGTTTATCTGAACCCAAGCGGTCTTCAGTTTCTATACAAATATGTGTTTATAAAAGCAGTAAGTGTTTTTGATGGTATTTTAAATCTTATATTTAGTGCGAGGGAAACTGTTGAGCAGTGACAAGGGTTAAACATGATTTTGTGCTGTGGGAGAGAGTCGAGCGCTCTGCCTGGAGGAATCAATCCTGTCTAGAGCTTGGTCTCCTGCTGATTCATCCGCCTCCAACAGCTCACCTCTGATCACATCAATCCTCAGTGATCAGCAGTCAATCGCTGTGTCTGAGAGTGGGTTTTACACATTTAAGAGATTGCCCTCTCTTGGCTTTTTAAAAATGTTCACAACATTTCATTAAAGTAGTGAAACTTTTCAAAAATCAGCTGTAATTCAACAGTTCTTGCTGTGTGTGTTTTTTTTTTTGACAAATTTGAATCATAACAACTCAACAGATCTAACCAGCATTTTAACAACACCATGTCTTTGTCTTAGAGTAAAATAAGCATAATAATAATCCCATAACAAAACCAACAATAAATTGATTTTAATATTTTTTGTGTGCAGCTATAGTCTAAGTATCTATAGCTTATTCCTCTGCCATAGAGCTCAATTGTTAAAAGAACTTTAAAACAACGTTACCTAAAAGAACCACATTGTTGCACTATGTGACATGATATTTCATGGCAATAAAAGTGTCACTCATTTTAATCCCACATGCTCTGTCCTGCTGCTGTAAATACTTACTAAAACAACAAATGGGTCAATCCACCACTGAAAATAGTCCCCAACAAATGCACCATTTCTGGTTTAAGTAATATTTTCTAAAAAAACTACTACTACGGCCTACTACTTGGAATTTGCTAAACCTTTAAAAAAATAAAACTATATATTTGTGACTTGTTTTTAAATAATAACATATGTATCTAGAACCAATGAGTTTGTGGATGAGTGCCAGTAGGAAGGTTAGAATATATTGAGAGACAGACTAATGTATTGTTGGATTAAGTGGTTTCATGGGATTTGTTTACGATAGTAACAATATCCTTTAAATGAGGAAAAAACACCATCACCTTCCATTTACCATCTACCATTGTCTTCTATTTTTATTTGGACAAACTGAAAAATAAATAGTCCTAATACGGTACAAAAAAATTAACCAAACAACTCTGTTCAGAAAAAAAAAAAAAAAAACTGAATCATATTTGGCATTGTCGGTTCCTTGCTGTCATCCCTCCCCCTGTTGTCGTTCGAACATGATATGTAGGCGTTGTTGCAGATCTGGAGCTCCTCAAACAGATTAAAAAGCTACGTCCTCGCTGGGGTGGCTTCTAAAAACATTTTCTTCGTCTTCGAGGACAAAGCCGGTGGGAGGACAGCGATGATGCATGTCCACTGTCGCCTTCTAATGTGAGGCTCAGTTGTCATTGCTATGCCCCCATTCCTCTCCTAGGGTATCCATGGCAACAGAGAAATGACCAGGGGAGCCAAAAGATCAACAGGTGGAGAGTACACAACAACAAGCAGAAAATGTCAGCTACTTCCGTGCGCCTAGTTTTTTTTTTAGTGCAGAAAGGAAACAGAACAAATCATGTGGCCCACATTAAGCACACAGAGTAAGTCAGTATGACATGTTATCTATGTTCCTCCTTTGAACAATCTAGTTTTATACAGAATTATTCTTGTGATCAATAGCCGTTGTGCTGTTCTCCGACTTCCTGAGATGCAGGTAAAATGAATGGGGATTATGTACAGATTTTTAGGTGACAATGGGAACAGGATGTTCTACTTCCAGTGTTTCAGTGACTAATTCCCTTTGGCAGCAGGGCCAGCTCCAGACCCACTTTTAGCCTAATATGAAGCAAAGAGGGATTTTGCTTAGTTCTAGATCTGATACATACCTTTTTAAAACAATAAAATGTGACCTGAAAATAACTCAGTTTTAAAAAGCAACAAAAGCCTCAAAATTCAATTAAATTCAGTTTTATTTATTGTGTCAAATCATAACCGAATTTTTCTCAGGACACTTTACAGATAGAGTCTTTATTATTATATGAGTTATAATAATAGTCGTGGGTATAATAGAATGACATGATGAACCATGGCAATTATAGTAACAATAAAGATAATAGAACTAGGACTAATATAAATAGTAGTAGCAGCACAGCGTTGGGCAGGACCACAGCAGCAGCTGCAACCAAGATAGGTGCCACCACAATCCAAGGAAACCTGTGAGGAGAGAAAGCACAAGGACTCCCGGGGATGAAGCTAAGTCCAAAAGCTACACCTTATGTCTTTTATTCAGTTCCAGAAACTGTTTTGCTTTCATGCTGGTGCCCGTTTCAGTTGTCACCTTTCCTTTTTTTTCTTCTTCTTCATACTGTGGATATCTTGTTTTGCGAGGAACCTTCTGTGTATGTAGGTCAGAGCGACCAGCAAGCTCATAGCTCACCGCACAGAATGACATCCATCTCTACCAGCTGTGGCCTGAGAGAGAGAAAAATACGTTTATATTGCATTATAGTGTTTTCCTCCTGCAGAAAGACATTCATTTATACTATAATTCACCCCTTGGACACACAAACCACACACAATCCATATCTAAACCTGTAACTCTAAATTCACTATTATAGCTCTTGTTCCTCAGTAAGTCGGATCACAGTGGCTAACTGTGAACTGAGTAACTTTTTATGCAGAGAGTAATGATGAAACAGCATGTCATACGGAGAGAGGCAGCTTAAAAGACAGGAGGAGGGCTTCCATCCAAATCATTAAGTGTTCTGTGTTGCACAGCAGAGTCTGATTTAGTGTCTTATAGAAGGCAGCTACTGACCTACTGGTGTTAATGCTGAAATGTCTTTGATGTATAATGTGTGAGTGATACATATGTCCACTATCAGACCACAACTGCCTGTAACTGTGAGATAAAAATGTAATTCTCCTTGTTTTTTCATACACTACTGGGGGTGTTAAACCATCACCGTGACCGTGACTCTGTGGTTGGTGTGTTGGTTGCTGTTTGTGCATGGTTTGAATGAGGGGAGAAAAACCCAAACACATGGTGTGACGGGTTTTTCCAGCATGTTTTCTCCCCTCATTGTTGTGGTATGTACTGTGTACACTATGTCCTATATTGTCGTATTATATCGAGCTGGATGGCATCTTTGTTTACATTAAAAGTTACGGTTATGTTATTGTTACAGAGCTAAGGTAACCTGGGCTCGTTGAGCTAACCTAGCTCGTAATATTAATTATATTGTCTCCTCTCCCCACGTGTTGTGTTTAGCGTGAGACAGAGACCTGAGCTGGCCTGGATGAGTGTATACTTTCCTACCTAAGAGGGGCTGTGCTGTGTTAAACTGACTCACCCAGCCTCCGGGTGGTTTCAGTTCTGGAGCCGCACCTGCTAGCGTCGGTCATCAGGAGCGACAGCCTGCTTGCACGCTCCAAACAGCTCCGAACAGCTCCGAACAGCTCCGAGCAGCTCCAGCGTCACTCGTTGACTTCTCCGCCAGCCCGCTCCTTGGTGTGTTAGTTCAGGTTTTAAAAGGCGTATTTACAAAAAGTTTTGACAGGGTGAAAACAAGAAAACGTCTCTTCAATCATAAAAAGTATTTCTCTCCAATAGTGTTTTCAGTGTGGAAACATGGCTTTCCAGCATTGCAGCATGCTTGCTTTTGTCTTTCTCCTTTTTGGAATCAATCTGAATCCCCAAATCTCCCACACACATGCATCTGCCTGGGTTAAAGCCTGCAGATTTTGCAACCTCTGCAAACACTATATTCAGTCTTAACATTATGCATGTCAATGTGTTCAGATATGTTAGGCTATGTTATGTTTGGACAAAAGCTAAGCATGACAATTTCTTTGAGATTTCTTAAAATGCTTACAATGAGTCACGTAAAACTACTAAAATGAGGACATAAGGATTTCACCGATGTCACGGACTAAAAGTTGGTTAATTTAAAAAAAAGTGACTCTTTGTTTCACACAGGACACAAACCCTGGTCTCCTGTGTTCTTTCTTTTTAACATTGTCATTTAAACCTGCCTGTTTCCTGTTCTTAAATCCTACATGCTTTCTCCCAAACAGATGGCACGAAAAGAAATTCCCTCCAGCTATTAGATCGCTGGTTCAAACCCAAAGTACATGATTCACATAGCTAATTCATATGTTTTAATTGTGAACTACACTATTATTACTTAACTACTACTATAGTTAAAAATAATAAAAACTGGACATCTAGCGAGATCAGCTATAAGTCTTTGTTGGGGGCTGTTAGCGATCCAAAATGTGTAATGTTTTTAGATTGTATGTGCTGCTCCAAGCATCAAGTTAGAGGAGGAATAGTCTGAATAAACATGGGATGTTCCACTCTGCACAGAAGTGCCTAATATTTTCAAGTGATGCAGTCTGTTCTCGTGACAGCTAAAAATACTGTAGTCTCAACACTGACACAGAGCTGATAATAAAGTCACAGCTAATCAAGAATAACTGGAGTGTTGTGAAGTATCGAGCAGATAGACTAGCTGTCATTGTAATGTGAAAAAGCTGCGTAGGAGAGATGTAATACCAACAAACAAAAACCCCTCTGTCTATCTGTCAGTGCATCTGCTGCGAAAGCAGCTTCTGAGAAATTCACAAAGAGCCTGAAAGCTCCTGATCCATTTTAGTCCCTGTTTGATAGAATAAGAAGACAGACAACTGTGTGTCCCAGTCCTTGATCAGAAGAGACGCCTGAGTCCTCTGCAGCGCCAGCCCTACTTGGATAGGTATAAATAGAGCCTTGCAGCACCTCCTCTCTTAAATCATTCTCCTCTCACTTAGTATTCTCCTTACTCCTCTCCTCCTACTCTCATTTCTAGCTTCAATCCCCCTCTATCTCTCTGTCTATTTTGGCATTTGGCAGAGTTGAGCGGTAATTGTCTTTTGAGGGATGATGTTGAGCAATCATGGGAGGTTATTTAATGTCATGTGTTTGATGACAGCTCTGTGGAGCACAGTAAGTGTCCTCCTGCAGTTTGTTGGCTTTTGAGTGACAGAAAAAATGAAGCTCCAATAAAATATGATAACAAAAAGGAAAGATGTGTATGAATGGAAAATATATAAGATATTATTTAGATGGGAAATCAGGAGCACGAAGGGCAGTTTCACCTCGTTAGCATGCTTTTCCCTCCGTCTTTCTACTGCTCGTCCATTTACATCTAATTATGCATGAAGGCGAGATCAAAATTTATCAAGGTGCTCGTCCATGGATCAACATTTTGAAAGAGGAGTATCTCTTTGAAGCCACTGGGCCAGGAAGTGATGGGGAAGTTTGAGAGAGAGGGAGGGATGGCAGACGCTTTGATGTGCAAAAATAGATAACATTAAAAGCTCGCTGACAAAAACACACTTTCTTTCTGGCCATGGCGCAAGCATCGTCCTGTGTTACTGGATGGTACAACAACTTGGATAAATGTGAAGCAGATGGTTGCAAATTGAGGAGTCTTTATCCCAGAATGATTTGGGATCTGATTTTGGAAAATGCAGGCCTACTCTGCATGAGAGGACAAGCCAATCTTTTGAGAACAATTATCCCTTTTTTTTTAATGAACCCCTGCATGGTTTCATATTTAGTAGATGATAATGAACAAGTATTGTGTCCTTGCTTGTATTTTCTGTCTCTCTTGCTGTCGGAGAGATGGCAACTCATCAATAAGTCTCAGTCTGATACAGTAATGAGGACAGCTATAGACAGAATATTAAATAAATGTTACTGGAAAATCTGTTTTGGGGATGTAAATTATTTCTCTCGATGCAGTTAATGTGTACTTCAAGCACCCTTGAGCAAGGCTGTTTCATGGTATCCCCGGCAGCTCTAAGGAGTGAGTGAATGAGTGTAATTCATCTTTTTCCTGCTACACTTCCTCAGGCTTTGCTGTGAGAAATAATGTGTTCTTATGAGGCTGCATGATGGGCTGCACAAACTGTAGAGGAATTTGGCTCGTTGGTAATATTTATATTATAAGTCCGTTTTCAGTTGTACACTACCTGCCCAGACATACATAATTAGCAACTAGCTGGTGAACATAGCAGATCGTTTAGCTACAGATATATCCCTCGGGAATTGGTAGAGACCAAAAACAGCTGAAAGGAGAGTGAATATTAGATTTACATTAATTAAGTTGCAAAAAACACATGAATGCTAGTGTTGATTTTTTTTGGTCACTTGGCAGCAAGCTGAAAATACAGCATGGACAAATGTAGAGAAATACAGAGAGAGTTGTGTGGAGCTGATAGTCTTAATTAGCTTTGTAGCAACTCATTTGGCAATAGCTTGAGTGTAACAGACGTTCATTAATATAAAAAAGTTACGCACCAAAGTTTTAACTTCTAGATGCATTCTGTGAGATTACCACATCTCCGTGCTTAGCTCTGTCTGAGACTTGTCAATCATTTCACAGATAGCAGGACTGACAGCTGACACTTTTCATCCCAGTTTAACTTCACACTCAAAAATGGCTTGAACGTGATCAAATACATTTTGAGGCGCTGGTGAAGATTGCAGCCTCATGGAACCATAAGTGAAGATACTGAGTAGAAACCAAGTGTTTGCTTGAGGAGATCATTGCAGCAGAGTCATTGTATTGACAGTTAATGATATTGAAGCTGAAGAGCTGGATGTTTTACAGGAACTGCCGCTGGCGTACTGAAGAAACTGGGCCAAATATTTGAGTACATGTGGATTGTTTCTCTTTTTTTTATATTTATTAAAGTACTTTGGCTTTCTTGAAGTAGTTGGAACTTTTATTTTTTTATTTGAACAGCCTCGTTTGCACCTCGGCTCCTACATCCCTCGACAGCTGTCACTCTCTTCTTAGTTGATGATTTGATTTATGTCTTGTCTGCTTTGCACTAAACAGACAAAAGCCAAATGACTTTCTACACTGTTGTGTGTCTTAAACTAAGGCGCAGTCTCTAAAATAGGTCCCTGGTCTGTTTCAGTTGATCCTCCATATGACAAGAGAATTAATATATTTTAATGAGCTGGAGTCCCAAGACAAAAACACAATTATTCATTTTCCCACTCTGGAAAGATGAGATTATTTGTGCCCTTTTTCTTTTCTCAAACATAATGTCTCAGTTTCAATAACTGTGACGGAAAAAGGCTTAAACGACCCTGGACATTGCAAAGAAGTAAAAGTCACAAAAAAGTAAAAGTTTTCTGACATGAGTACATCCTACCAATCACATGCTCCTCCATTCATGACCGTGATGGAATTGGGAAAAAGCCTCCGGCTGAGTAACCAAAATGGCGTCTTTAGGTTGTGTCTGCGCTGACAGCACAAGTGATGAGTCTAGATCATGAGGGGTTTCATGCTAGGTGGTTTTGTGACTGACGGGTGTAATAAATCATAACAATAATGTCTGCCAGGGATACTGACTATGCTAAACCAGAAGCTCAAAACAAAGCATTACCCTGTCTTTGAATATTACTGGGTCAATGCGGTCGACAGCGTAAGACACACACAAAATTTGTCAAAATGTTCAAATAACACAAAATGGGTCATGACTTCAGGTTATTTCTAAAGAAGTCAAACCATGTCAGCCATCCACTTTTCCTGTTCAGGGGTGCATACCAGAGCCTATTCCAGCAAAATCCCAGCAAAAAGATACATTCTGGACAGGTTACCAGTCTATCACAGGGGGTAATACAGTATAGACAGACTCATTTATTTACACTCACATTCATACGTGAAGACAATATAGGCATATACTCATATTTAATTTTGTGAAATCATTGTAAACTTCAGTTTGTAAAATTTCAGAATTTACATTTCACACTGAAACTGTCACAGTCTGTCTCTGTGTCCCTCCTCTCCAGCTACCTTTCTTATTCTCAAGGGCCCTTCATTGCCATTTTCCATTCATTCACCAGATGCCCTCGGACCTTTCCTCCTTTTCCCATCACCTGACTATGCCACCCCCCCTGCTCACCTATTCCCACCTTTTCAAAGTTTTTTTTATTCAAACAGCCCTTTGGATTTAATTGCCTATTTGGACTTCCTGGTTTGGACCCTTGCCTGCATCATTACTCCGTAAGCTTACGTACCTCCAGTTTTACAAAAAATAATCACTGAAGTCTCTTCTATTAGGCTCGTTCGAGATGAGCTGTGCCTCGATTGTAAAGTGGACGGGAGCAGGCGGCAGCAGCAGTGGGCGGTGACAAGTCTGAACAGGAAGTCACAGAAACACTCCCATCCTGTTAGGTCCATTTCTGATTCATTAAAATGTTATCAGACCCATATATCAGCTTGATCGCAGTCTCCAATTTATTTGAGTATGACATAGTAGGCTGTTTAAATGCTCTACATGCGATCTGTTGCCGATGTTAATATACAACGGACTGTAGGTGATCTGTAATCTTAGTCTCTCATCTAACTGTCACCATCAGCCACACAACATGTATTATGTTAACAGAATAACCCAAATATCAATCAAAATCTCTCCAATTCAAAAACAATAAAAAGTTTACATAAAACGTCACAGTGTTGAGTCAATTCTGAACCAATCAGCTGTTAGATCAGCTGAGCGCCAGGCGTTTCCCATCAAGCCCTGGGTCTTTTAGTCGGTGGAGAGGTCTTATAATACATTCATGGTGGATAGCAACTGCGGTGCCTGGCTGTAAAAACTGCGGCTGCCTTGATCTCGTGAGGTTATCGTTGCCCACGTGTGCACGACATCAGGGCAAGTTGGGATCAAGTAGGACACAAATCTAACCGCCATACATTGGGATTCTGCGCAGGCCTGGCTCCTTCCGAGGTTGCCCGTTTTATGACAGAAATATATGCTTGATGACATTTTTGGCAGGAGAAACACAGCCACAACTTCTCCTTAGCTGATGGTTATTGTGGCAAAAAGTGTTAGCAAATAAACAGTGTCGTATTTATGGCCACAAGACATTAGTCCAATATTCATTCTTCATTTAGTTCATGTTTTGGTCTTCACCAACTCTTGAGAAAACTATCGGTCTTCACCAGCTTGCCCCTACAGTAATTGCTGTTTGGTACAGCACTAAGCACGTAGCTTATTGTTGAAAACACTTTGAGTTGGGACTCTTTGTATTTGCTGGTATTTGTGATTACCATAAATATACTGTATCTCAATGAGGACTTTAGGCCAATGTTCCTCTCTTTTTTGTCTTGATAGATGTTCTGTAAAGCCAGTTCTTTTCTCGTGTCAGAGTTTTGTCTTTTGTTCCTTTATAAGGGATGCTAGCACTCGTCAGCCTGCCTTTTAATGTCATCGTTTTGTTTTAAATTTATGTGGATTCATCTTCAAAGTGCAATTTTGTTGTAGAAAGGAGTGACTTTTTGTTAGAAGGCAACACACCTTACTAGCAGCCATTAAAAAAAAAACATGTTGGTGAAATCTATTTAACTTTTCAGACGTACAGCATGCTGTACAGTACAATGTTTTTGCATTTTAAAAAACTGTGCTTGTTTCAAAAAAATTCAGGAGGCTCCTAAAGAAGGAGGAAACACTAAATGTCAAACATCCTTTGAGTTGAAGTGAAGTGAGGCCTTGTAGTACATTGAAGACAATACCGTCCTATCAATTAAATTGTTATTACTAAAATATATCATGCAGAATATATCTATATATACACTATTTCGACACCATCAATGTATTAGTTCTTTTATTTTTTCACAGACTTTAAAACTACACAAGGGTGTTATTCAAAGAGTTAAATAAATAATAAAATAAAACCAGCCATCAGCCAGATCCTAAGATATTCACAGTGGCTGTGACTCATCAAGTCTTTAAATTTTATTTGACATTTACTTTGCCGGGTTTCCATCAGCCTTTGATTCGTAATATGAAAAGGAGCAGAGATTAGACTCACTTGCAAAAATGTTGATACTCTTGCAACCATGGCCTGTAAACAAAAAACTGTCACTTTTCTGTCAAGGATAAAAACTTTTGATGTGAAAACTGAGCTTGTTCCGTTGACAATCTTATAGTCACTTTTATTAGACATTTTGACTGTCTACAAGAGCAAATCCATAAAAAACAGTTCATTTATAAATGAGACCCCAGTGCTTGTCCCCTCCCTCATTACCACCACTGAGGTGCCCTTGAGCAAGGCCCTTAACCCCAACCACTCCAGTGGAGCTGCTCAGTGGCCAGCAGATCAGACTGTGGTTGTACTGGGCAGCTTCCAGGTATGAATGTGGAACTGTGTGAATGTGACAGGTCATCGTTGCAAATGAGAATATGTTCTCAATCGACTTACCTGGATAAATAAAGGTTAAAAAAACAAAAAAAACATTACAGCTCAACAGCCCAACATTTCCTCATGTTTGGCCAGGAACCCCACTTGCCTGTTGACTTCTTTCTCGGCCACCTCCGAGAACCAACAGCAGCTAATCTGTGCGACTGGGTGGTGGAACCTTGACAGTGGCTTTAAGTGGCTTTTGACTGTGCCAAGAGTCAGACAGAGACTGCAGCCAGGCAGAGAAAGGAGAGACTTGACCAAGTGAACCATTGGAGACAAACTACTCTGTTCGTGGCTGCAATAAAATACAGGATGCTTGAGGGTCCTCAGTCTACAAGTGGTGAGAGCACCTGAGCCTGGTGGAGTAGTCTATTCCATAACACCACTGCATGACCCAACCCACGTAAGACAATTGCACCCTCTGAAACCCAAGCCTGGAGAGTTTTTTGCTACTGTTACATTATCACTGTTGAGCTCATTTTTCACTCTATCTGCAAGTCTGTCATCTGAAATTAACAAGCACAACCATGGCCAGAAGTAGGAATAGCTCCTAAATGTCTTTTGAGCTGTATAACAAAGTTATAATGGCATAAAACATAAAAAAAAGGAAAAACATAAGTTAGATTTATTTGATAATTTATTTATTTTTTAAATAGAAAAACAATTGAATCAGATAATAACCCATTTCCCTAAGGCAACACATGTATACAATACAGGGAAAATAATAATTTTGGCTGTACTTAATTCACACAAAGGATTAGTTACATTTGTACAAACACCAGTGGTGTAGCCTAATGTAACTAAGTACATTTACTGAAGTACTGTACTTAAGTCCAAATGTTTAACTTTAAGTACATTTTCCTGATGATACTTACATACTTTTACTTAAGTAACATTTTCAATGCAGGAGTATTTTTACATTGTGGTATTAGTACTTTTACTGAAGTAAAGGATCTGCATAGGCTGCGCTGTCTCGGTCACGGATTGGATGAATTTTTTATCACATGGCTATGCATGACAGCCTTCTTTTAGAGGACAACACATAGAATGATATGCATTTTACAGCTTCTTGATCATGCAAATGGTTGATTTAAATATTTTTTTTAAGTTGGACATGGACAATGATTTTTTGGCCTAACTTGCCGAGACACATTCAGGGACGGTCGGAATTCTGAGAATCCAACAAATTTTAATTTTTGCTGAGGCCTCTTCTGGCCTGGTTACACTTGAGTGAAAAACTATTGTGTATAACTATTGTTAGATGAAAACTTCCTCCTTGGGTGCTGCAGACTGTTTGGTATCCAGTACTGTATTCACTCGAAAGCTCTTGTGTCTTCATCACTTACCCTCTGAACCAGTTCTCTACTTTGTTGATTCCTTACTCTTTGTTTTGTTTCATGCTTCATTCGCGGGGCACTTCTCCTGCTCGGGTGAAGTTGAATCCCTGAGTCACTCTACTCATAAATCAGGGATGCACTGGAGGAACGTGCAACTTTTCCTGGGACTTATACTGTCCGGACCCAAAGAAACTAACTCCAAAGAGCTGTGTACTGTACTTCCACACATTCCTGTGGCTATATGAAAGCTGATATTTCCACAGTAGTACATTTTTTTTCACCTGATTAGTACAGTAAATTATGTACCGTCCAAAGTTCCATGCTTTTTTGAATATATCGACTTCATTTCTGAATCTTTTTTTGGTTATTTAGTCAGATCACACCCCAGGGCTCCAACCTCCTGGGAGCAGACTGGAGAGAATACTGTGGGGGAAAATGACTCTATGGAGGGATGATTTTCAAGTATTATTTTGTCACTATCATGAATTAAATATTTTGTTTTAGCTGGATTGCGGGTACTCATTACGCACTGCACATTCAAGATAAAAATTACTGCTGGCTATATGAAAGTTTAATTTGGCTCATCTAGCTATATGCTGTGTGATTGATTATATAATTACACAGTATTTGTTCCCTGGCTGTTATAGTCACATAGCTCTGGTTGTGATTCCTTAACAGTGGTGATGCAGTGTGTTTTACAGCTGTCAATCTGTGGCGAATAATGTCGTTAGAGCTGTGTGTGTTGTAAGGTACATGGCCTGCGTGTTCCAGGGTTGTACTTTCTCTCCCGCTGTATATTTTCTTCCTATTTGTACTGCTCCTCTGAGGTTACGCAATGCAGAGAAATGCTCCAGTTTCTCTCAGTAGCCTTGAATTCAGCAAACAGTGAATGCTTGACAAATACATGCTCAGTCTTAAAATGAAGCTGGATCTAGATCAAATGCATCAATTTTTTACTATATCTCATTAGTAAAACATGTACCATAAGAAGTTACTGCAATCGTCAGACTTCATGTATCATAACCTTAAACATGGGTACTAGAAAGTAATGATTCTCCATTTTCAGTTGATTGGCTAGCCTATTTTATATGAAGTAGCATCCTAAATAATTCACAAAAAATCAACTGAAGTGAATGTATAGTTTCAATGATATTTTCTAGCATAGGCAATCCAGTTTTTTTCTGTTTAGAATAGCAATCAAAATGTCATCAGGTGAAGTATTCAAGTACTCAATTAAGACAAAGTGTAATATGTTACAACCACATCAGTTATTGTTCGGACAGAAGGAGAGATTTGGATTTTTGGTGGTCGATGTGGTGGTTGTGATGCAATTTTTCTGCCAGTTGACATTGGTAACTGCAAACTATTCCCCATCATGCTTTGGAGTCAACTTAATAACGAGAGAGCTATAACGAGAATGACAGGCAATCTGCTCTTATCAATGTCAAGAGATGTGCTCATTTCCTCATAAAGTACGTTATATAGAAGGTTGGAGAAAGAAGACTGTCTGGCAGTGGGTTTTTTGGGGTTACCTCCTATTAGTGTCAGCTCAAGCAGCACCCAATAAAGCACAGTTAGCTCAAATGGCCTGAAACATTCTCACTCAGTTTTTTTTTGTTGAAGTGAAGGTAGAAAATCTAATCAAATACTCCAAACTGCAGTTTGAAATGCTTTCTCAAAGTAAAGTTATATGCCTTCCACTCAACCTAACTGCCATACTTCCCTTTGAACACTGGACTCTATGTTTGGAGATAATTATTGGTATTATTATTTGCTTATTTCCAAGCTGTAGTCTCCCTACATTACAGCAAATGCACTCGTCCAGAATACGACTTTATCGAGAACCAATTTGTGTCCCTTCATCTCTGGAGGGACTTTTAACGAGACAAATGTATTTTCTATTTGCTCCTGTGGAGATATTTTCCTTTTTCGTGAGCGCTTGTTTTCATGAGTGAGTGATTAAGCAAATGCTATCTGTATCCATTCTCCCTCCACAGTGGGGGCTGTTGTTGTTGTTTGCTGTTGCAAAATGGTAATAAACAGCCCAGATGAGGAAGTAAGTGGATTATAAGATGGATCGTCTCTCTGCAGCATGACGGGACTCTTTGGGCAAATATAGATACTGTGTGTGTGTGTGTGTGTGTGTGTGTGTGTGTGCGCGTGTGTGTGTGTGTGCGTGCAGGGAACATGTACAGTGGGGGCACACACACAAACACACAAACACACACACACACACACACACACACACTGTATAATACTGTGTGATAATTGTGCTCATGTTACCTAGCTACTGTAGCCATGGCAACACATCTTGATAGTTATATAGGGGCTGTAGAACAATGTCAGACAACCTGCTGGGTGACCATATCAGCTTCTCACCTTTTCCTGTGAGTGTGTGTGTGTCTGTGCACTTGTGCAGATGTCTGTCTTCCTCTGTTCTGCTACCTTGTATGTAATACATTAATTTTTTGTACAGTCTAGCCCTTAGTTTGACACTTTGTTTTTTCACGTGTGTTTCAGTTGCATTTTTGTGTGCAGTGTGAGTCATCACTGCCCTTCAGACTAATTTCACGTGCGCAATTAGCTGAACGATCTGGCCATTAAAGTGAACCCCTGCAGTATTATGACCTAACGCTCCAATGACTCTCCCATAAACAGTAAGTGGCTGATAAACTGGTGAAATGAAGCGCTCAGTTAACTGCTGTTATGAAATAGCTGACAGCTCCATCTCCGTCAGGGATGTAGCTTCACAGGAATTTGTGGAACGTAGCTGTTGATCTAGCCCGGCTCAGCCCTCCTACGTACTTCCGCTCAATTTTCATTTCGCTTCAGTACTGCGTCTGGGTTTGCGGTATAGTCTTGGGTTTTCTCGACCAAAGTTTTTGGCGGTCCAATCAGCGAACAGAGGGACTGGCTGAGAACAATGACGTTGAGGACGTGGGCTAGAAAGATGCAAGCGAAGCCATTGGGTCCGTTTTGGCAACGCCGCTGAATATCCAGAAGTTAAAGCCCAAGAGTTTTGTTGGTGGCCATGATGTTGTGGCCCTCCTCCCCACGGGGTTCGGGAAAAGTTAGATTTTCCATCTTGCTCTGTTAGTGGTGAAGTAGTTGGCTAAGGCTATCGGTGCTAATGCTAATAGCCTTGACGGTCTCCCCCACTTGTTGCACATGCGCATGACATACGTCACGACCAAACGTTAGCGATTGGTTATGGCAGATCCAGAGTGGCTCTGGGCAGATCCAATAGTTTTAAACTTCAGCACCCGCCTTATAGGAAGTTAACACTTGTCAATGGAGAGAGGCCAGACTCTCTGTACAAATGAAACGTACAAGAGTCTGGTAGGACCAGGCTACTGTTGATCTGCCTTCAGAGCAAACCCACTTTAGTAAAAGAAAATTCTTAAACTTAAATTCCTAAAAGCAGTGATTGAAACAAAAAGGAGACCCAAACAGCGTACCCATGTGTGACTATTGACCATATTATTTTTAAAAGCATGGTCGTTAATATGCAGCTATAACGGCCTCCACTTCTCGGGAAAAGCTTTCAACAAGATTTGGCAAACTGGCTGCAAAAAATCCACACTCCTCCTCAAGCCACATACTGCATTTTGCAAACTGCCCAAAAGTTTAAACCTATAATAATTATTTTTATGGCCACTTGGGGACAACAGGAACAAGTGTGAACACATCCCTGTAATACAATCACTTTTAAAGCTGAAATAGGAACCTTATTAGGAAACAATTACATCCAGTAGTTAAAAAGGAAAAGTATCATTGATTTCCAGTTGTGTTTCTGGCCATCCGGGAATGTAAGTCCAATATTCACTCTCCTTTTAGCTCTGTTTTTGGTCCCAACCAACTCCTGATTAAAATATCTGGCTCTTTAACTGCCAAATGTTCCACTGTGTTCACCGGCTGCCACCTGGTCATTCTCTCACTGTGTCTTTTTGCTGATTGGTGCTGGGCAGGTAGTGTACAGTATACACAATATTGATTATAGCCCCTTTAAGGTCTCTTTCTCCACCTATACGAAACTGGGGGTTGAATGTGCACACAATGCACCTCTTTGCAGGGATTTGTTGCCATTCGGACACAAGAGCATTAGTGACATTAATTTTGGGTGATAAGGTATGTCTCTCAATCACTATCCCAAAGGTGTTGGATGGAGTTTAGGTCATGTGTTTTTTCACATATGCAACATTTACAGTAGCTTTTTCCTGGGCTGATAAACACGGAAAACCCTCATAACTCCAGCTATTAGCTCTACTTGAAAGATTACATACTGCTCAGAGTTCTTAAAAGTTGGCAGCAACAGCAGTTTGTAGAATCGTTATATGCTGCTTTGTTTTTCCTCACTGCGTGACCTTTTCTAATAAAACCCTCTGTTTAGCATCACCAACCACTTACTTTGTAATATCATCAGTTTAAACCTTCTGCACGCTGCAATATAACACAACTCACCCTCTGAAGAAAAGTGATATAAGGAAGCTACCAGGCAGTGTTATTAATCTGTCAGGAGAAATTCTCTTTCAGCTCTCTCAGAGGTCAAAGGGCAGCTTCAGATCTGCTGAGCTGGTTGGGATTTACTGTAATGACTTGCTCAAGGACACTTCTGCCAGTCTTATCTGAGGTTTGTCTCATTAATTACTAACTCTGTAGCCCAACGGACTTCTCTTTAATGCTTTAAACACTTAAGCATACCAATGGCAAACATAACAGATTTGACAGATTATACACATATAAAATGCTAGTGTCGCTTAATTTTACAGGTCCATGATTTCCCAATAATTTCTTCAAAGGCTTCCAGGAAAGAAACGGGTAATAGAAGTTTTCTTGACAGCAAAGCTTAATTTAAACTCAATGACATATCCATTCATTATTAATTTACTATGCTAATGTTTTTTCTCCATATATGTTGATTTGTGTGCCTCCCTATAGACACGTTTCCTATTTCTTTCATGTTGAACATGCTTACTCAAAGTTATGCCATCTATTAATTCTAAGTGTATCAATCAAACACTGTCTCCATTTCCCCTATAATTAAAACCAAATTATGATTTTTTTTCTAGAACACTTCTGAGGAAATTACAGACTTGCAGAATAAAGTGTTACCAGAATGTTAATTCTTGAGAATGTTTTACATGCCATACAAAGGCACAAAAGGAGCAGAACTTTACATCTTAAAACACTTATGTTAAGTCTTAGCCTGTGACGTACAACATGAGTGTATCGATTTTCTTGCTTTCCTCACAAATGAAGCTACAGCTCATTGCTGCTTTGAATCTGTTGGTTGCATCATCAGAGTATAAACATGTACTTTGCTGTCAAGATGACAGTAAACTTAATAATAAGGTGAAACCACATCATTATTACATCTTTGTTAATTATCAGAGGATGTTGGGTGCACACTGCTTGGTTGATCTCGCACAGCATTCTCAGCATTTTGGGTGCAGCTGAATTCAACAAAAGACTTTCAGCTGTTATTATGAAAAAACGGCATTTCGCACTCTAACCGTGGTGCATTCTCACCGGGCTTAGTTAGCCGTGTGGGTCTAACGTCTTTCACTTGCATTATTGATGTGTTACCAGTGTGGAGACTGAGATGTAATCTAGTGGTCACGTGTTTAGTTTACTCTTCTAAATTAAATTTGCAGAGTTTCATGTTTAACTTATGGGTTTCCAAATTAATACATCTACAGCTGAAATTCTACTCACTTTCCATTCTCTTGTTTCCTTTTGTGAGTTGATGGTTTTAATGCTGTTCGTCTGTTACATTCATAAATCCAGTCCACTTAAAACCCAATGGGAAGAGATACATATGACATACCACAGTTTAAATCAGGTATGTGTGTGTGTGTGTGTGTGTGTTGTGTGTGTGTGTGTGTGTGTGTGTGTCTCTACAAAAACAGATTTATCCAGCCCCTCCACCAGGTTAAATTGATGATGCCAATAGCTTAAGTAGCCTTGATATTTCCGTCCGTCCGGATGTATTGATCCTCCCTCTTCAGGGTGGCCATCCCAAATTAGCAAATAGATTACAGCAACTCGTGATGCAATTCATTTTGCCCGGGAGGATGTCTTTGTTCTGTGTGTTGGTCTATGTGGGAATAAAGATAAAGAACTAATGTGAGTTATTATCAGCTGCTTAGGAGAAATTGATTCACATGGTTTGTCAGGGCCTGGGGCAAATGAGAGAGTACAAGCAACGAGCAACATAACAAACAACATTATGCAGGAAGAATGGCCTAGGTATTTGAATGATAATGGCATTAAGCTCCATAGACAAGGCCATGTACACTGAATAGTAGTACCACCAAGTTATAAGTCAGGGCTAGACCTGGCTGATTACGCTGATGTGAGGTCACCAATATCAACACAATTTACCAATAGAAGTGAAAAGTGTAAGTGATCAGACCTTAAGAGGTGCAGCTAGAGAAAAGGGAAAATGTCAATCAATCACAGGTTGTGTTCCTCCCTCCTTTGTTCAAGCACATTCTGTGCAGTCAGGGTCGAAGAGAAATCAGGAGTGACATGAAAAAGGTCACGAGCTAGACTCTAATGCTTTGTTTAACCCAGACAAGCCAACGCTGCTGTTCTCTGTAGGTTGATAAACTCAATCCCTGGTGCAGTTTGAGTGGAGATAAGAGCAGTAGACTGTGTAAGGACCGGAGAGTGGCCTGCTGGGACGGTAAGGACGGCTGTGCTTCAGAGCAGAGAGAAAGTTTGATAGAGGCATCGCGAGAAAAAAACCTGAGAGATTAGCGCTAATGAGCTGTGACTCGGTCGTGGAGAGAGCGGACTGTTAATGACGCTCTGTTGTTCTGCCTCTCACTGTTTCTCTCAGACACACGATGTACATTCACATGCTCACATGCACATCTATGCACTAGGGGGTTTGGTACGAGCATCATTAACATCCTTCTGTTCAACCTCTATCCAATAGGTTTTTGTTTGGCTCTGGGTTTTTATTAAAACTGTTATCTATAAACACATTTAAATCCGACAGCTGGAGCTGCAGATACCTGAGTTTGTTTAAGTGAATTTGCCCAAAAAAATAAGGCAGCAGGATTACAGAGGCGCCTAAGCCTAAGAAGGCTCTGAAAACCAAGCAATAAGCAACACGGTGTCAGGCAGTAAGCTTCGTAAGCTAGGTTTTGTCCTCTTTCACCTTCAACATCTATACCAGAATGTTTTCCTCCAAATATGATAAATTATTAATGGGAAGAAACCAGCATGAAGGAGGCTGCCAGGGTGCATTTTTGTCAAACCTTGTTTGGGGACAAAATGCAAGTGTGTGTGTGTGTTCTCGTTTAACTACATTCGTGGGGTCCAAAAACCTATAAGCATTATGTCAATGACGGGTCCCCGCAAAGATAGTGAAACGCACTATGTGTGTGTGTGTGTGTGTGTGTGTGTGGAGAGAGAGAGAGAGAAAAAAAAAAGAGAGAGAGGGAGGAAGAAATGTAGACCTGCAGCAATTTATTAGGAACACAGAGACAAAATGTCGTAAAATAAAATGAGTGGAGGGTGTAAAGCAGGAAGCTGAGTCAGAGAGCAATAAAAGAAGTAGCTGAGTAGCATGAGAGAGGGAAATGATCAATGACAGTGTTGACTACACTATCTTGTTCACCACAGTGTTTTAAGGAACCACTCCTTGACCCCTTTAAAATATCATTTTGTGATTTCATTGTGTCACAAAAGGTGAGAAAATAGGAGCTCAGTCTGTGTAGAGGACAGCTGGATGACAAACAACAGTTAGGATAGATTATGTTTTTGTTCTGACTCTTCCTGCTTTTGTTTATTTTATTTGTTCTTTCAGTTTTTCACAGACCCGTGTGCCAGCAGCCCCTGTCTCCATGGAAACTGCAGTCGGCGCGATGGCGGGGAGGAGGGGGAGCCGGCCTACACCTGTGAGTGCACTGAAGGCTACGAGGGGGAGAGGTGTGATCAGATCCTATTGGACCTGCCGGCTGCTGACTGGGACCCCGCCACCCCCTCCGCTCCTGAACTGGCCACCCCCGTCGCCTCCACCACCACAGCTGCCACTCAGCCGCCACAGCCAACCACCATCCCATCCACCACAACGCCGCCATCTCCCACTCTGCAGCCATGGCAACCCAAACCTGGGCAAAGGCTGCTGGTGGTGCCGTGGGAGGCAGACAGGGTGAGATAACTTCCACGATAAATTTAAGCTCTTTTGGGTTTATCTTTTAAAATGTATAATATATGTTGTGCATGTGTGTGCTTCAGGTGACGGAGGGTCTGCACTGTGTGAGTCCTGAACTGTGTGAGCTGACATCAGGAACTCTGACTCTGTCTCTGGAAGTGCCTGAAGAGACGGCTGTAAAGTAAGAGTATGACTGACTGCTATCCCTTTAAAGCAGGGCCAGATCAACCAGCAGGGGGTCCAGGGGCAAAATGTAGCTGCAGGCCCTTATTTCTCCCACTCTCTTTGCATTTTATCTATCCTGTTGCTTTTTACTACCCATCTGTTGCAGTTTGCACAGCACACTACACTGACATATGTAGTGTGCTGTGCAAACTGCAACAGATGGGTAGTAAAAAGCAACAGGATAGATACAATTTATCATATTTTGCCCAGGGACCCACTGGAATCAACGCATTCTCATGAACGGGTCCGTATGATATTCTACGAAAATGTATGCACACCGAAATGTATGATATCCTACGAAATTAGGAGACCGCCAGCTGGTCACATGACGCCGGCTGTTCACGTGACGCCGGCTGGCTACGATTTCCATGACGCCGAGCGACAGTTGCTAGTTGTTTAAGCCGCTATAGAGCTTCGTGACCCGGGCTACAGACCTGTTGGTGGTTCAGTTACCCGAAAATAGGTGACTTTGAGCTGGGAACAAAGCATCACGAGCTGCCGGTCGTTTCGGTGGACATAACGGTTAAATTTAGTCCACAAAATATGAGCGTTTTGCCGCGAGGCCCCAAAATGACTAAACTAAACTAACTAACTAACTAAGGAACAAGCATTTCCTGGGTGAAAGGCTTTAGTTTTCCCTGGGAAACGAAATCCGTTCCCTGGCTTGTCCTGTATGCTAACATTACAACAGCCGCGTCTTATACAGCGGCCATCAATGTAGAGAATACAGCAAAAAAAAAATTATATAATTAATAATTCGTATAAAAATACGAATTACAGTGCTTAACTTTCCGTAGCTTTTTGAACGAATGGTTCATGAGAACAGGCTGCTGGAATACACACCATGTAAGCATACTCTCACCTGAAAGAACACAGGTATTAATACAAGAACCTTGAGTTCATTTGTGTTTTAGTGGTATGTGATCCCTGGCAAATGTGCAATTAATCAAATGACCACAAACTAACCACACAGTAAATACAAGGGCCCAGGGGGCAGTGTCCCACTTTGTCCAGTTGGTAATCCAGCCTTGCCTTAAAGGAATAGTCCACCAAAAATCCATCTTTTATGTGTCATTTACTCACTTCCTGCGAGCTTGAAAGATGCCTGAGTCTGAGTCTGTAGCTCACCCTTTTGGATAAACAGTAATTAGGGTAGATTCCAATGGCAACCTAGAGTCATACCATAAAAACAAAAAAGAACATACCCCGAAACATTGACTATATCAATCAGGAAGTGAAAGCTGTAAGTAATTCACAATAGCTCAGACTCTGATTACAACTAGGTTTGCCGATTTGAACAGTTTTTCCATCTCCGCTGCTCGTAATTACAACCTGATCTGTATAGTGTGAGTATAGCATTACCTTAGGGATGTAGAAGTGTCCACAGGATGTGGCCACAGGGGATAACAGACATGAAACTTTCTACCTGAAGTGAAGTAAACAAACTACCAGAATCTAACCTACAAGCTGCCTTCATTAACTAAATTCACTCTGCTTTTTGGATCCTAATCAACAAGAATAACAACAGAGCATGTTGTACAGTATATAATCTGCATAATCACCATAATTAGAAAAAATACAGTAGAACTTAATTTGCACAGCATTTTATCTCTAAACCTTCCATGCAGTAACTTTTGTTGGCAACATAGCTTGTAGCTTTTGTAACTAGTAACCTTCCATTTAAATCTGTTCATGACCCACCTCCCAGGACCTGAGACACGCTGTATTACCTGTGTCACACCACTCCAGGTGTATTTCATATTTTCCGAGCATGTTTGCTCATAAACAGAATTACAATGGCTTGGTAAATACAGGTCAATGAATAATGCAGAGGCAATGGTCAAGGTGAATATTGGATGCCCTTGATGTTGCCCCTCATTATAGATGGTAGGCACGATTCAGGGCCCTGATCATGCGGGCAGACTGGAAGCTGCGCGTTAATCAACTGCTGCTGCTTTGTTTTCATACTGTATAATTATACACAGGCACCTGAATGAAAGGCAGTGAAGGACACTTATGTACAAACGCACTTGCACCACTTGGAAATGAAGCAGTGATCAAAAAGTGACATCCATTTAGAGGCTGATAATAATGTAATAAAGCTCTTGGATCCCAAAAGGGGTGGGGGGGTCACAACCTAACTGTTGTCCTTTTGTATCCTGAATTATGTCTGGCGGGCCTCTTCTGAAGGTTTGAAGTTGGCTCATGTAATGAGCAATGTCAAGTTGTCTCTTTTATGGCTCTAAATGTTTACTGCTTTAAGGTCTTAATCTATTTAAAGCTCTTGTTCAAGATTCATTGATTACCATATTATCTCTTTTATACGGGCGTGTGGGGCAAGTTTAGCGCTGGTATTTCATTTTCCAATAACAAATCAAACAGCTTGAGGCCAACACACCTGTGTGGGGGGAAATTGTTGTGTCTTTGTAAATCATAGAGTGTGGTCTAGACCAACTTTAGCTGTAAAGTGTCCTGAGATAACTCCTGGTGTGATTTGACACCATAAATGAAATAGAATAGAATTGAATTGTGTTTCTACTTGTGTGATGCCAACCATCCAAAATATGTCAGTGAAATAAACATGTTTAAATGTTTAACACACATAATGCATCGGCTATTTTTAATTTTCTTTGTCAGTGTAAAGCATTTTCAGCTGCAGCTCTTTGAAAAGTACTGTAAAGGTAATAATATTAATTAAAACAAAAGCTGAGAGGACAGTCACTGATTTTAGTTTTTGTTTAATATGAGAATGATTATTTCAGATATGCGAGTGAGGTTACAGGGCTGTTTAGAAGCATTTAATCAGCGAGGAGCGGAGCCTCATTGAAACTGTGCAACAGCGTCTCTCAGAGTGCCCAACTGTCTCTCTTTCATGAGTGTGGTAACTCAGCTGGGCTCTGGTGTTTGCTGTCTCCTCAGCAGGCTGGCAGCTGTTGGAGCTCATTCTCTCTGGCAGGAAACACGGCCTGCAGTGTTCTCCTCACTCAGCCCAGCAGGAGATTGGCTTCTCTGTTCACATGTTTACAGACACAGTCAAGATTATCCTTTTGGTTCCACGATCCTCTGAACCACATAAGGCATCCAGATAGAGACAGACAGAACCATCTGGGCTGTTGGGATGACATATTTGTAATAAGCATTGTTTCTTTACTTAGATGTCTCCAGTATTAGCCATATTGGAGGCATTATATCAGAATATTTATAAGTAAATACTTTTAATCATGCCTTTGACAACCTGGTTGGTGCTAGAAGAAAGCTCATGTGGTGTTCAAAACAGAAAGAGTTCCTCTTGTGGTCAGTAAATTGATGTCTAATTACTTCTTAATGGCAGTGTGTGGAGGAGAGACCAAACTTAAGGGCATTACTTTGCAGCAGCATTCAAATTTAATGGCAATTTTGTAATCAGTATACTTAAATATCAATACAAAATGAGTCACATCTGAGTATCAAAATGCCCATCCACACTTTGTCTTTTTCCATGTTGAACTGTCTTGGTTTTGACTATTTTGTACAAATCGTCTGAGGTCCTGATGAATGATAGCCCCCAACCACACCGGCTATATTTCGCAACTCATGTTCATGACGGTCACAGTGTTCCAAAAGAAGCAACATCGCCCCCACTGAGTCAAACCACTGGCAGCCATTATTCACCAGACCATGATGCCAGGTTGGAGTAACAGTAGGACCGCCCTTTAATCATCAGCTCTGTGTTCAAACACGGGACAAAGTGTCCAACAGTAAGACACTGACTGTAAGCTTACTGTGCTGCTGCTGACCAACATGAGTGTAGAATGGAGGGTGATATTTTATTAAGCTTCTTATTTTGACTGAAGGAAGGATTAGAAGACGTATAGAAGTTCACAAAGAGTATTAGTTCATTTATCTATACTAGATTTACAGAACTAATAATGCTGCAGTTTGTGGATTGTGTTTCTAGTATTTTGCGGATTCAATGTATTTCTTCTGGTACCGTGCATTATTTAAACTGTGAATATTGCTGCAGTACGGAAGCTGAAAAAGAAGTTGAGAAGTGTCACCAATTAATAAGGGATCATAACAATCACTATGAATGCGTGCTTTGGTTCAAACGAGAAAGCCCACAATAATGATATTCTCTTTCTGATTCTCCTTCCCCGTTTACATCCTCACCCCCCATCCTTTCCTTTCCTGCTTTGTCTCTCCAACTAGGGTGGTGGTGAACACCAGTGGAGCTCCAGTGCTGTGGCGTGTCAATGAAGAGGGTTTCCTGCGTTCCTCCATTTTGAACGGCACTACGATGTGGTTC
This sequence comes from Perca fluviatilis, assembly GCF_010015445.1. Taxonomy (NCBI): domain Eukaryota; kingdom Metazoa; phylum Chordata; class Actinopteri; order Perciformes; family Percidae; genus Perca; species Perca fluviatilis. Next base: position 26,002,786 of record NC_053113.1, on the reverse strand, counting down.
CTGCAGGCCCCTGATGGACTGGTGGTGCCAGACCACTCACTGCCCCTGGGACAGAACTACTTCCTCAGTAAGATGTCGTGTATACAAGCATAGGAAACTATTAACAATTCTAGCTATTCATATTGTAAAGAAATGGGTGAGAGGCTGCAGGATTTATAAAAGTTAATTAGCTAAAATGAAATTCTGAATCTTATTACCTACAATGCATCATTCATTCTACTTTAATTATCTCTGTTTTTATCATTACATTTGTATAATTGTTCATCCAACAACCATAGAGAAGCTAAACAGGAAAAACAAAAAATGAAATACCTCCAAATAGCTCATTTACAACTGAGCCAAAAACATCTGAAGATTAATGAATTGAAATGAATTGTATTTACAGCATTTATTCCTGACATGACACTGGGAGAATCACATATTTGCATATGAGTCAGAATATTGTGTTTGCATATTAAAAAAACAGATATTTATGCTGATATTCCATCTGTATTTTAATACTGAGCCACATACACACACACACACACACACACACAGATTTTGTGAAAGAGTAGTCATACAATTGTGGCAAAACGTGGTGTGAGCTGCAACGGGTGCTGGAGGGGGGGTAATTGGAGTCTCACTCTTTGACTGAAAGGCTGCTTGACCTCTGTGTGTGATCAACATACCTGATGCTGTTTCATTACGCTGCCTATCTTCTGACCTTGACATATCTTCTAACTCAGTGACAACACAGCCTCTGCAATGAGAGAAAGAGAGAAAGAGAGAGAGAGAGAGAGAGAGAGAGAGAGAGAGAGAGAGAGAGAGAGAGAGAGAGAGCATTGTGAAGGTAAATCAGAGGGTGGGGAAGGATAATGGAGGGTGGGAGAGAATAAGAGTCAGATAAGCAGGGAAATAAGAGGGATTAAAGGGGGTTTACAGAAAAAATACAAAGGATGCAGAAGGAGGGAAGAATAAAGGTCAAACTGCAAGAGGAAGATGCATGCAAAGCATCAGTTAGGAGGGAGGAGCGTTGACATTGCATTTCCCTCTATACACGTCACTGTGTCTGAATGTTTGTAATGTTCTTTCACGTTTTGATGGAGTGGTGACTCTGCAGGTCCAAAATTCGATGTCATTGGGCTGACGACTATTTGGTCAGGGATGACAGAGAAGCACGAGTTGTTTTGTCGGCCCTCTTATTGGCTGAGGAGATTGCATCGTCAGAGTCTTGTCATTGGTGGACTAGCAGCTCATTGGTTCAGATCAGGCTCTAAAAAATGGCAGTTAATATTCACTATGAGGCTATTTTTATCCAAGCGCCCATGTAGCTGTCAGCTTTGATTGAAGATATAATAAGAGATGTTCTGAACTTCTCGACCCGGAGAGACAAGATGGAGAGGCACACACTCTATTTTGGTCACAATGAAAAGCTGCCTGCATCAGTTCTTTTCTGAACATTTTTACCCACATAGGGGTTAATTGTTTTTTGGCAGCAAGGTGTATTTTACAGGCAAGGAGTCATTTAAAATCTGTTCTAAACATGTGTTAACAATACTAAGAGTCTACAGCCATGCTAGCTGGTTTACATGAGGCTGTACATACATGTAGGCTGAGTAAATGCCAAAATGCTCACGATGCAATGTTAACATACTAGTTATGGAAAAACTCAGGAGCAGCTTGACTTCTGGATACATGAAGGTTCGGGCGACTTTGACGGCTTATACATAAGCATTTATCGATCTCAATCAAGGAGAGATTAAGGAAGACAGTACAGTTTAACCACAATGTGTTATCGTGCCGCGCCATCCCCAACTCTGAGGGTCTGTGACTTTTCCCAGATGCATATCTCTTTTGCACAATATGTCCAGTTTGTGTTATGCCAAGATACTGATGGCGCCAAAACAAAAGATGCTCACCTCAAACCTAGTTAAGTCTATCTCTCTCTGGGATGTATGCTAAAGTGTGTCGGCCCCTGTACCCTGCTTCCACCGACCTCCAAAAAGAGACAGTCCTGGGACAAAACATTCCCTTGTCATGCAGCTGCCTAGACTCCCTGAATCTGTAAAGACTAGAGCCCGACCGATAAAGGATTTTTAAGGCCGATATCGATACAAATATTTGGTGATTTAAAAATCTGATAGTCCGATTTATCGGCCGATATATATTTTTTTTTAAATCGAGAAACGCGTAACAAAACATAAATAGATTTCCCTAACATTGTAGTTATTTAAAATAATACAATAATGCAGTTTAAAAATAAACTTGTTTGTTTTATTGTCACAACAAAACAGAGGAACATCAAAATATATTAAAGTTCTGATAAATAAAATGTGTAAAAATACAAACGTAAGATATGAAACTTAAAGGGTTAAACACAAGTGTTGCCAACAGAGAGGTTGTAGAGGGCCCTCTGGTGGACAAACTATGCAACGCCAACACTCATAACATGGTTGAAGGGTGTTTCGTACGTTTTTATTTTATTTTTTAAATATTCTTTCATCGGCCACTATAAATGCCGATACCGAGAGTTTGGAAAATGCCTAATATCGGCCCGCCGATATATTGGTCAGGCTCTAGTAGAGACACAAACATATATTCATACATGAACAGGTTTGGTTATTAAAGTCTGGCTGAATATTCTCCTCTGACCTGTGACATATGAATGACCTGATGTTATCTAAGCTTTCCCTTTGTCTCATCATACCACAACATGGTGTTTCTGGAAATTCCACCACAATACTGATATTTAGGAGGTATAATGTTTACCATGTTCACAATCTTAGTATAGCATGCTAACATTCGCTAATTAGCACTAAACACAAAGTACAGCTGAGGCTGATGGGAATGTCATTTTTTAACCAAAGTAATGGACAAATTAAAACCTGATGATGACGCTACATGAAAAGTCAGGGGAACATATGACAATTCATTTTGAGAGGGACATGAAAGACTCTTTCAATAGTTGTCAAGACTGAAAACTACAAATGTCAACCTCATGTTGACGCTAGAGGAAAAAGCAGGGGATGATCAAAGACAATAGGAATTAATCCTTTGGGGACCATGAATGTCTGCAAAATTTCACAGCATCTATCCCAGAGTTGTTGAGATAGTGGTGGACCGAGCAACAGACCGACGTTGCCATCCCTAGAGCCACACCGCTAGCATGGCTAAAAACAAAGCACGTTTAAAAAAGTAATAATATTTAAAGTAAAATTATCTCTATACAAGACGTGGATCAATTACTTTTAATAACGAATATCTTCCTATGCATTACATATTGTTTTTACAATGAATGAATAAAACGCAACATGAATAGTTTAAAAGGCCCTGTCTTCTGTGATAGGTGTGTTGCGCGTGGGCACCCCCACAGCCCCGGAGGTCACCCTGCGTCTCAACTTGACATTGAAAGCCAGCAGCTGTGTGGAGCCGGGAAGCAGCTTCAGTGACCCTCAGTGCTCCGGGAAAGGCAAATGTATCACACAGCCCTCTGAGGTGAGAAATAATGTTTCATCTTATCAAGACACCATTTGAGCTTTAGTGTGAATGAAGCTGGAAAGCTCAGGAGAAAAATCCTGCAGTATTATTATATATACTCTAAAAGGAAATAGTACAGAGGCCATGAGTCCTGAAATGGAAATTTGGTATTGGCAACGCATCTAAATTAAAACTGAAGCATCCAGATATTTGCAGTGATTAATATACAGCGTCTTTGTTCTTCTATGTTTCTTTATGTATAAGTAAGGTTTCAGCAATGACCTACCTCACACCGCAGTAACATAACAATAGTGCTACTGCAAAATAAGCAAAAAGCAAAGTTTCCATATTGTTATAACCAAACATTATAACTGCAGCTGCAGCGCTGTGTCCAGTGATGCAAGCGCCTTTTGATCATTATTCACAGAAGGATAGCAGAACAAAGAACTAAAGCCAGACCAGTACAGAACAACCCAACGCAATGCCACATATTACAGCAGTGCAACATGATCTATTTGTAATAGTGGGGATATACAGTTTCATTCATTATTTGATAGTCAAAAATGCATGCGGGTCTAGGGTGTGGTATAGCAGCACCCTTGAAGAACATGCATTAAAACATGCTGCAGGAGAAGTAGCAGGAACCACCTGAGGTCCGTCAGTCCCCTCTTTATCCAAATACATGGTGATTAAGAATAGGGGAGAGAGGGAGCTGTAGCAGAGACTAATCTCATTATTTCTGTTACACAAGTTTTTCTTCCTTTCAGCGCTATCTCCCATTGTTTCACCTTCAAGTCTCATTGATTTGACACGTGAAATGTGTGTGTATATGTGTGTGTGTGTGTGTGTGTGTTTTGCAGAGCACTTTCTTCTGTGAGTGTGAAGACGGCTACACTGGAATCTTCTGTGAGGAATTTGATGCCTGCCACCGCCGACCTTGTCGCAACAATGGCACATGCACCGATGTTAGACAGGGGGGTGAAGGACGCAACTTCACATGCACCTGCCCACCAGGGTGTGTGTGTGTGTGTGTGTGTGTGTGTGTGTGTGTGTGTGTGTGTGTGTTAGGCTTCATGAAGAGGTTACAGCTGTGCAGATGTAACCAATCATCTTTGTTTTACAAAATTTCTGAATAAGAGCACAGAAACAGAGACCATTTTGACCTTGTCAGATTTATTTTAGGACATAGACTTGAAGCCGTGGCCTCTGCTAGGAAGGTAAATGTCGGAGGTGACCACTGATGTCATGTCACTCCCCATTACGGAACTGTGCTAAAAAGCCGTGTTAGCAGCTGATGATAATAACTAAACAGGAAAAAAAGATGCAGGCAGACAATAGTCAGTCAATGTGGCCAAATTCTGTGGAAATGAATGGCTTATTTACATAACTCTGTATTTCTTTATTAGGATGCCCATTAGCTACTAACATAGTTGTTGCTATGCTCTTCCTAGGATTCACAAAAATCTATCCTATAGACAACATACAAACACAAACACAAGTAATGTATCAAAGTTTTCTCATAACTCATAAAACAGAATTCTAACTTTTGAATTAAAGCCCCTATGTGCCTGTGTAATGGTAGTTGGCTTTGTTTTGCACTGCATCTGTAGCTTAACTAGATCGCTTTTAGCTGCATTTGATCAAATCTACTGAAATTATTCAAGTAGTTTGATTATAGATTGTGTTTCTAGGTTATGAAGGGGAGCACTGCCAGTTGCTGGTTGACCACTGCCTTTCTCAGCCCTGCAAGAATGGAGCCACATGCTTCAGCAGCCTGGCCGGGCCCAGGTGCTATTGTCCCGAAGGTACGAACCCAATTTATGGATATTTTTATATTTGCACCTTTATTGATATTTAATAGTTGCACACTATATATTTGAACTCTTTCCTTCTTTGTACTGAAACTGCTGCACAATAATTTCCCTCAGGATAAATAAAGTTCTCTTATCCTATCAATTGCTGCATGTGTTGGTGTGTGGTGCCAGAAATAAATGCTTTGTCCGCATTTAGACTAGAAATTAGTGCACACTATCATAATAAAAAAAATTATCAGTAATATGTTTTGAAACAAGAAATCAATTTGACATTTTAGAAGGAAATTAGACATACACACAAAACAAGCTTCCCTGCCAAATCCCCCTCTGACAGCTTGTGGTGTTTCTTTGTAAAAAAGAAAACAGGGAAACATAAAGACAGAAAAAGTGTGAATCCTGTGTGCATGTCTGAATCCAGTTATTATACAGTCTGTGTGTCTGCTGCTGTTTGAACAGTATCTGTGCCGCTGAGATGCTTAATTTAAACCTTCCTCCTCTATTCTAATTAGTCTTCATAGCCTCAGCGACCTGCATCAGCCTCTTCGGGGAAATCTGTGACCGCAAAACTTCTGCCGAAACAGCATTTTCTTAACAAGAGCGCACTAGTTTGCGATTAACGTACACCACGTACTGACACCGGTGTATTCACCCACGCACACACACACACACACACACACACACACACACACACACACACACACACACACACACACGCTCTTTTACACACTGACAGAAGAGGAAGTGTCAGTACTCTGACTGCTTCCAGTCAGAACTGGCAGGTGAGGGAGTGTGCGGGCTACCTAAATATGAACTGTTAACTGCTTTTAATGTTGGCAGGTTTGAATGCCAGCAGCAGGAACGAACAGACACCTCTATGTCAGTGAGGTCCCATGTCACAATGTGTTTTTGTGTCTTTCAATAAATATTCAGACAAATAAACAGAAAATGTTGCGCTCAAGAAGTGGAAGTTCTTACGCAGAGCAAGAAGCTAAACACAGAGGAAAGCAGGGGATTAAACCATGGCAGAGCAAAAACAAATCATAACAAATCGTGTGTGTATGTGTGTGTGTGTGTGTGTGTGTGTGTGTGTGTGTGTGTGTGTGTGTGAGCATCTGTGTGTTTGCAAGCGTATGATAGAAAAGGGAAAGGGAGCTTGGAAGAAGGAGGCAGAGGAGTGAAGACATTTGGGTGAGATTTTCCTCCCAACTGCTCTCTGCTGCTGAATGATAAATGTCCTCCCCCGAAAGAATGTCTTGCAGATCAATGGACGCTTGAGAGAGATCTCTTCATTAGTGTGCACTCTGGTGCAGTCAGTACAGGAATTTACTACGGTGTTACTGTAAATCAGAGGAACCACGCACACTGTATCGCAGCGAGGTGTGTGCGTGTACACAGTCTCTCTCCACTCTGCAGTACAATGGCTGCTCTCATGGGGAGATGAAGACAGAGGAGGAGAAGGGGTGAGGAAAAGAGGGAGGAAGTTATTTTTAGATGAGGAGGATAGTAGCAGAGGCTCACAAGCTAATGAGAGGAGGTGAAGAAGAAACCAGGAGCTTTAACACCCAACCAGTCACACCACAAAGACAAATAAGAGTAAAAGCATGACAGAAACAAAACCACCCTCCCTCAACACAATAATTAAGACAGATTCTGTCAACAGCAACAATTTATTTTCTGATAAGCTGCTTTCACTGTATGTTCTTGTCTCTAACAACGAGAAGGAAGGGATAAAAGAAAGAACGTTAGGGCGGTGATTTTGGGTGGTAGATGATGACAGATCCAAATCACTTGCTGTCTTTTTCCTCAGTATATTTATCTTTGATCAGTGCTGTCACTCTGCCCACAGCTGGGATAAATTACTGCACTAGTTGTACAAGCAGGATATTTTGTGTCTGAAGTTTGTGTACATATTTTGTGTACGTATGTATACTCGCTTGTGCTGTGTCCTGAGATTTAACTCAGCTCCCCACACTGAATGAAGCATGTGTGCATCACTTAGTAATTTAAGAGGCTGCGGAAACAAAACACAGGAACAAACCCATGTAACCTGCTGCCCTCGGATGGTTGATTTCTGGTAAGAGTCACTTACTCAGTACAGACCTTAAAGGCATTTAAATCCCATTTTGAGTTTGTGTAAATTATTCTAAAAATCAAAGTTAAAAAAAAAAGAGACAAACCTCACCATACATTTAAGTCAAGAGGTCTTTGTGTGCGTCTCTGACAACTAAACCCACAAAAATTTCTTTGTGAACTTATTTGTAAGAGGTGGTCTTAGATGGCAGAAGAGTAGGTGCAATTTCATGCCAAAATGTCTGTCACATATCGTACTGCAACACCTGATTTGCATAAACACAACCCCTGCTGTGTCACTCTGCCCACCATTTTGCAAGTATCTTCATCTGAAGTCCCGCTTTGCCAGACCTTCCTCCACCGCGGCGCTGTGGAGGGTCTGGTTAGTTCACACAGCATTCTGGGATTGGAGAAAAATGTGCTCTGGTTTATTGGCATTTCTTTAAACCAATCACAATAGTCTTGGGCGGTGCTAAGCACCGGGAAAAGCTGAATAGCCTCGGGAAGGAGAGAGTTTAAAGGTGCTCTAAGTGATGTCACGTGTTTTTTAGGCTACAAAATTTTTTGTCACATGCAGCAAACATCTCCTCACTATCCGCTAGCTGCCTGTCCCCTGAACACACTGTAATAAAAACGCGGTCTCTGTAAACAGCCCAGGCTCCACAAACAAACTGCGCCAACCTGCACCACGAAACATAACAAACATTGTTCCAGCCAATAACTGACAAGAAGGATTACAGGGTAGGGGTTGGGGGGTTAGTGCGCGGAAGGGAGGGGGAGGGGACGGGATGAGGAGGAGGGCGGGGCGAGCTAGCCTCCGTTTTGTTTGACAATACTTCGAACGTCAACAAGAAGTGACATCACCCAACATCGCTTAGAGCACCTTTAAAATGCCAACACAAAGGAAACCCAAGGCAACGGATATCCGGCCTAAATGAATGAAATCCGGCGGAATTTCCGTCGGCAACAGAGCAATCCCGAAAGTGGAACGTCGAGGATATAGACTAAGTTTCATCTGACCTTTGCCTGCAGAATTAGCAATAGGCCTGCACATGCACCTCAGCCTGGTGCTCTACTACATGTTGTTTAATGTTTTCTAGTTGATAAAGACACTCAGGTGTAAATAATATCAAGGGTACTGGCAGCATTCCAGGCATACAATTACTATTATATTATTTTTGTGTCAGTTTCCCATAATTTTATCTCTCTCTGTCCGACCATTTCACACCCTCATCTCTGCCTCTCCCTCTTGCAGGCTACCAGGGTGCTACGTGTGAGCAGAAAGTGGACCCGTGTGCCTCCAGCCCCTGTCACAATAACGGGACATGCTACGCCCAGGGCCCTGGCCCCCTGGGTTTCGGCTGTAGCTGCACAGCAGGCTTCACCGGCCCTACATGTGCCCAGCTGGTGGACTTCTGTGCCCTAAACCCCTGTGCCCACGGGGTCTGCCGCAGCGTGGGTAACAGCTACAGGTGTATGTGTGTCCCAGGTGAGCTGCAGTGTCAGTCATCTCAGTGACTGGTGATTTTACTAAGACTTTGGGTGCTGCTGGAGTGTTGGGAAAGTTCACTTTCTACATTAACTAGTTCAAAGTTCAGTTCATACTTCAAAATTTGGAACTAAGTTCACAGTTCCAAAAATGAACTAGTTCATAGTTCTTTTTTTCCACAGCTATTATGTTTCAAAATTATTGCCACAGCCCATATAGAACCACAGACAGCAATTATTTTATCAGTTTTAACACTGAAACTATGCGTCAGATTTCATCTTCATATCCAATTTTGAATCCTTATCCAACCAGGGTTTACATTAGCATTGAGGGGACAGCATTTCCCCATTCTTGCTTTAACGCTTTGTTGCTGTCCATTCAGTCCACACTAGTAGCAGCTGCAGCTTTCACCTACAGTATATTCTCAAAAACATGAGGAAAAACGTGCTGGTCTTTTTTAATGAGAAATTATTAAAAGAAAAACAGGACAGTAGTCCTTAAGGTGCAAATGAAAGCCGGTGGGCAAAGTTTGCACAGAAATGTAAGATTTTTCCCATCCTCACTGACCTTGTCATAAAACTCGTTTAAATGATCATATGATGCCTCCATGCTGCTTTTTGTTTTGATGACGCAAGCGGCGGTGGGACACTTGTGGCTGGTGAATGGGTGTTGCCAGATTGGGTGTTTTTTCCACTACATATAAAGGCCTGTTTACGCTGTTTTTTAGCCGGGTTTTCGCCTGGAAGGCGCTATAGAAATCTGGCGCCCTATCAAACGAAGTTAAACTGAGAGAGCATGCTGTTCACAGACACCAGAATGAACAAGTTCACAGTAACGTTCATCAGGCAGTAATACAGTACGTTCAGTTCACGTTCGCCCAAAATATGAATGAGTTCATGAACTATCGCGAATATGGCGCTGATGTCATGGTGCTGATGTCATGGCGCTGATGTCATGGCGCTGATGTCAAATTTAGCCAAAGGCAGTTTGAGGTGGGACAGCTCACCTCGTTTTTAGTTACCTGATCAAGACATCTTTACTTTTGATTCACCACTTGGACTTTTGAACAAAAACTATTAATATAAGTCTCTATAAACATAAGCTATTGCCTTGGGATGCCTGAGCACTTGGACACCTTGGGCCTGAGCTCAATTCAGAAATCCATCCATAGCCTTAAGATACCTTCTGAATCCATCACCACTCTAAGTACAGCTTTACAACCAACACATAAAGCTTAGTGATATGTATAAAGACAGTGACTTTTAGCATGGGCTCTGATTCAGAGAAGCAGTAAATATCGTCTGGCTGAATGATGAGTTATTTTTAGACGGGACGATTGTGGCGCTCGCTCCGATGCCTCTGTGATGAAATCAATTGAGTGGAATGATGACTTATCATTATCCATCGTCTTGCAATTACCTTGCTGAGATGGTGAGATAGATGACTTTCCCAGTGGGCCATGAACATAATTTGACATTTTTCCCCTACTGCTTTCTGTTTACACTGTCTGTCAATCATGTACAAGCCAGTCACCATCTGAGTCTCTTACTTGATGCTCCCATTCATTCTCCTGCATCAGCAGCCTATACGATAGCTTCTTTTGTCTATTTTGCAGTATGGCTTAGCTTTGCCGAATGCTATCGACATATCTTAAAAGTATAGTCTCTGCAGGACACAGACAAATTACTAAACAGCTGTTTTTTACCTATTGATTTGGATTTGAAATGATATATGAGCTTTTTTCTAGTTCTTTTTCAAACCTGTGAAACAGTTTCCTAAATATTTGAACTGTAAGAGTTATTGCTTGAGTCAATAATCCGTCCATAAGCCATGTTCTTCATGTTTATTCAAATGCTTTCACTCTTGCTGTGTCCCCACATGCAGAGCAGTCGTCCCTTGTTTTCCAATTATTGAGATCTATTTTTTCTTCCCCACAGCCTTATTTTTTTCTATTATGCATTTCTTTCATATTTTTCTTTTTTCTCCTTCTCCCTTTGTCCTTCCTTGTCTTTATCTTCCTGCTGTTTACCTCACCTCATTCCCCTTTCATCCTCTGTTTTCTGGTTGCCATGGTGAAGCAGTTGCCTTACAAGTGTGTGTGTGTGTGTGTGTGCATGTGTGTGTGTGTGTGTGTGTGTGTACGCACGCGGCGGCTCCCAATCAATTGTCTGAGTCTTTGACTATGCTGGTCGAGCAGATGCTGCCATCCAATCAAATGTCTCCACTCAGACGACCCTGTCTAATGGGATTGGTGATTTGTAATTAGCATTGCATACATTACAACACACACACACACACACACACACACACACACACACACACACACAGGTCAATTTTGTTTTCGATCAAAACTGACCTTTTGTCCAGCTCATCAGAATGCCAGCTGGTGTCTGAGGTATGATTGTGTGTGCATGCTGCGTATGAAAGTTTGTATTTGTGTGTGTATGTGTATGTGTATGTGTGGGTGTGGGTGTGATGCACGTGTTCACATGAATACAGTAGTTTCTGTGCTTGTCTGCAAAATCTGTGATTTTGGGTGTATGTTGTGCAAATGCCTGCTAGGCTGTTTGAAAGAAGGCTGCTGGTGACCTGATATGTAGAAGGATCCCTCCTCCAGTTTTCTGTAATCCAGCTCACATGAGAGGCTGCCATCCCACCAGCCAGCCTACAGATAGCAGACAGAGTCTTGGAAAGGCACTTGACATTTCACTGGCATTTCACAGAGAGGACCCTAGAGGATCTGACTGGGCTCTTCATTAATTCCCCCTCTCTCCTTTCCCAAACACACGTTAGCTAAGGTCCAGGTAGGGTTTGTTGAAACTTTGACAGCACTGGGACCCAATTGAAAAATGTAGTCAAAGTGGGAGCGGAGCTTATAAAAACAGATTGCTACATTAGTCGTGTAAGGACTCTTCTGGTGATTTTTGTTCTCAAGTGGTAGATGGTGAAGCATTTCTATGAAGTACAGCTGCGAATGTGAGCAGTTAATGAAGGTACATCATCGTCAGCCTAATTACTGAATATTTAGATGCACAGTGACTGACTTGACTAAACATACTGACATTCACTCTATCCTCCAGTCTTTTCCCGTGTTTAAAAAAAACAGTTGTATATATAACTAGCCCACAAACTGTAGCAGTACATGTTAAACAGATATAATCTGCACATTACACTTGGCTTCTAAACATTATCGGAGAAATAGAAGAGTAATTGATTGTCTGTTACTTATACAGTGACCATGTTTTCAGATGTTGCAGGCTTATTCTGCCTCAGTACGCAGCTGCCATCCCATGGAAAACACAGTGCACTGCATGTCATTTGACCTTATGCCCAGTGCCATTGAAATTTTGGCAAAATACTGGGCTGACAATATATTAAGACTGGATATATTGGACAATTAACAATTCTTTAATTGATTCACATCTGTAGTTAACCAGTGTTGTTTTCGTATCTTGGCAGATCCAAAGATGTGTCAGTATATGTAAATGACTTACACTACCTGCTGATCACAGCTAAAGAGCATGCCTTTGTCAGCAAAACACTCTCCTAGATAAATAAAGGTTAAAACGTTATCTGGGTGCAGCAGCAAAATGACATTAAGTATTTAATGACTCTAACATTAATATATGCTGTATATATTTGTGTGTCCCATTAAAGGCTACCATGGCTTGTACTGTGAAGAGGAGTACAATGAGTGTCTGTCTGCCCCCTGCCAGAACTATGCCACCTGTAGGGATCTTATCAATGCCTATGAGTGTGTCTGCACACCACAGTTTGAAGGTATGTACAGTATGTGTGAGCATATGGGTGAGTATGTGATTATTTTTAGATGCAGGCACACACCTGTAAATTAGCTTTACTTCTACATAGACGTTAGGGTTTCATAGGACATGCTCTCTGTGTGTTTGTGTGTGTGCAGGCAGACACTGTGAAATATACAAGGATCCATGTCTGAAGATGCACTGCCAGAATGGAGGCCACTGTGAGAGTGCAGGACTCAATGTTTCCTGTGCCTGCCCACCTGGATACCTGGGTGAGCACGGAACTGAACAGTGGTAGACTAACTCCGTATTAGTATGATTTACAGTTAAGGCTGAACACCAGGATATGGTAAATGATGCGTTTAATAGACTTCATTAAAAACGACTGCATTCAAGCTTAATATATAATAAGATGAGTCTCCCCCCTCATACAGTTTCTTATTGTGATAATATTTGGTCAAATAATAGTGACACATTACAATTCTGCATTTTGCTGTTAGCGTTCCTGTGTTTGAAAACAATTGCATCAGGAGTCAGAATACCGGGAGCCTCAGTTTCTGCTCTTGGCTTTGTTTCTCTTGTTATTGAACGCAACCTTACCTGTCCGCTTAGGGGAAAAGTGTGAGGTCGACATTAACGAGTGCGAGAGCAACCCTTGTCACCATGGAGGAACCTGCGTTGACCAGTCAAATGGCTTCACCTGTCACTGTCCACCTGGGTGGGTGGGGCCCAGCTGTGAGATCCGTAAGTGAGCTTGTCAGAAACTGTCTGGTTCAGCTATTAATCTAAAATTTGACAAGAGGAAAGCTACATGCCTTGTGTGTGTGTGTGTGTGTGTGTGTGTGTGTGTGTGTGTGTGTGTATATGTGTGTCTGTGTCTCAGACCTGCAGTGGAAGCCAGCACAACACACTGAGGACACCCTGACCAACATGCCCCGCCACTCCCTCTATATCATCATCGGAGCGCTGTGTGTGGCCTTCGTTCTTATGCTCATCATCCTCATCGTGGGCATCTGCCGCATCAGCCGCATCGAGTACCAGGGTTCGTCGCGCCATGCCTACCAGGAGTTCTACAACTGCCGCAGCATTGACAGCGAGTTTAGCAATGCCATCGCCTCCATCCGCCACGCCAGGTCAGTGACAGGATTTGAATACATTAATTACTGTAGTTGACAACAAAGTCTTTCAGGAAGAGTGTTACGGAAGTGTTGTGAGGTTTAAGCAACACTAGAGAACTTTTCCCGCTTCGCTCCCCCTACAGGTTGGAAGCGTAATTGTCCACTACATTACATTATACAAGTTTGCCAGATCGGGAAGCGCGAGCTGTAGTTCGAATGAGACAACCTGTAGGGAGGTAAAGTTCTCTAGTGTTGCTTTAATGTCACTCAATTGATTCATGTACGTAAGTGTGTGTTGCTGCTTTTACTTACTTTTGCATTTTTAAAGGGGATTTCTATCTCAACTCAAGGTCCACTTACTCCATTTTTCTGGAGCTGAAAACTCCAAAACAAGCGAGTAAGTCAGTTGCTGTTTCCATGGTCAAGGATAAACTGACATGCTCAAGTCAGTTTATGAGTCATGGGAAATACTACTTACCTTCTGAAAACAGTTCTGTTACTCTGAAGGAGTTTCCTTTTTTCATAACGTCTGAGAAAATAGCCCCTAATAACATCAGTACGGTTATTGGATAATGTAATCACAGGTTATTATCTCAGCTTTAGCTGGGAGACCTTAAAGTTCTAACGGACAGCCTGATTTACAAACTCTGGATGTTGAGTTTAAAACACAGGGACATTAAACAGGCAGGGAGCGTCTCACAAAAAGACGCTATTGAGTTGCATTGTGGAAAGTGTAGGATCCAGTGGTTTTAAGCTCAAAGCTAGGATATCTCCGACTCAGACGCTGCATACATTTTAACCATTCATGTTTTTATTTTACTATTCTATCTTTTGTGATTCCCTTTAACTTTTGTGAACTCCCTTTAAGAAGTCCAACACTAAATCACTAAATTGCCCTTTTTTATAAAAGTTACTGTTTACTCATACTATTTGTTACCGTATCACTAACTCAGTACCAACAAAGTAAGGAGCTACATTACAAAACTGATTGATGATGCAATATTGATGCACTGTTTGTATTTATGCATTATCATTAGATTTGGCAAGAAGGCCAGGCCTGCCATGTACGATGCCACTCCCATCGCCTATGAAGACTACAGTCCTGACGACAAGCCCTTGGTTACCCTCATCAAGACGAAGGATTTGTAAAACACAACCATCCCCAACACATCACAAGCTGTACACTGATGTACACATGTGCATACACCCACACACACACACACCCACACACACACACACACACACACACACACACACACACACACACACACACACACACACACACACACACACACACACACACACACACACTTATACAGAAACTCAGTATAAATCTTGAAGAATTTCTTAAGAAAAAAAATAACAGCAAAATAAAATTGAATGTAAATTGGAGAAAGAAAATCCAATACTCTGTAGTTTAAAAAAAAACTAATCTGGATTTTGATACATCTATTTTCCTGTCGAAGTCCACGATAAGGCTTTATTGTAGCATAAGAGCATACTTTGCATTACTTAAGTTATTGATGATGAGCGACACTACCAGTAACCCCTGCTGTACAAGAGTGATGACTTTAGTCTGCACCAGACTGTCTGTCTGTCGGCAGGGCCAGAAACCCACAAGCCTAAATTTCTAAAATATAAACTCAGCAGACAGTGCTGATGGCAGTCCTTACAGGTGTGGTAGAAATAGTTGCACTCCTCTAGGTGCATACACTGTATCTTTTTCTATATCTAAAAAACAATCTGCTGTAGGTTGCCTTACCTTGTGCATGGTCAGATTAGATGTTCTCTCTGCATTATTTTAAAAATCCTTTGTACTTGGTTGTTGTTGTTTTCTTTCATTGCAGTTGTATTTCTCTCTGTCAAGATTGTGCCAAATATTTTTGTTGTTGTAATTTGTGGTTAGTAGATCTAATACACACATGTATAAAATACTAGTCACACACATTTCCTTTTTAACGATACATATTGTCCTGTTCTTTACATGCAAGTTTCTCAGTGGTGTATGAATAGTAAAGAAAGTGGGTTTACTGAAGTACTGTGTGACCCTACCATCCTACTGTATGTATTTCAGTGATATTTAGGATAATGGGTAGGTATTTTTCTCAATGCACAGAAAAATAGTTGGTTTTACTAAGTGTACCTGTTTATGCCAGTGTACAAATTAACCTCTAGTATTGACAGTGTTGAATAGTTTCTGGGTGAGAGTGTCTTTGCTAGCTTTAGGGAGGAGAGGGAAGAGGAGATTGAGAGGGACGATATCTACTCCAGAATATATGTGCTTCTATGTCCTGCCAATGGAAAACTCTCTGTCTGTGCAGCTGTGTTGTTCCTCCTAAGGTCAAGCAATGTTTTACCAATAGGCTCAGCTAATCTTCCTTTTTTTTCTCTCATTTTAAACACAGCGACCACATGATTACCTAGTATCTATGTTGAGTGATATAAACAATAAAGATTCAAGTGAACATAACCTTAAGTACTCGCATTGGTGTCTCATGTGAAGTATGTTGTTGTTCTGACAACAGTGAGTGTGGGCAATTTCTTTTTTTATGGTTTTGTGGTTATGTAGAATTAACACCAATCAATCAATCACATCTGCAAACAAGATTTTCTTGTCAGGGTCAACAAACCATTTAATGTGCCAATGACAGTTGTTTTTTGCACTGCATGGATCATATTTGGGGCAGGATATACCAAAATGATTAGTATTTAGCTTAGTTCGACAACATCATACTTGTGAAAACACTAACATCAATTTAAACAGATAAATGAGAATACAATACCAGGAAATTTAAGTCATTATTTATTTATTAAGTGGTACTGATAAATATACTGTAAGTATGATGGGGAAACATTTACAGTATTTGCATGAATTTAACCTAATGAGTAGTTTGCCTTAAAGGACTATTCCAGTTAACATTTTTAGGCCTTTATTTGACAGGATAGCTTAGACTTGAATTTCAGAGAGAGAGGGGAAATGACAGGTACCAGAGGGTCGCAGGTAAGAACTGTGGCGAGGACCAAGTCTCTGTACATAGGGCGCACGCTCTACCAGGTGAGCTACCCAGGTACCCCTGTTCCAGTTAATTGTATCCTGGTGTATTCACCATAAATGTGGCAGTTGTGTATGTTGTGGCTCTATGGGTTGTGTTACCTTTGCACTCGCCACCTCTGTTGTACAGATTCATGGAAATGAAGACTTGTGTAAAACAATGTATATTATGGCAAGCTGCGCGAGTCCCATACAGCATTTCCAATAAACACAACTTTTACATGAATCATTTCAATCGCTTGTCTCAGAGTTTGTCTGAAAGTAAACACAGAAAGAAGACATCTGAAACAGCCAGTGCAAATTTAGCAAACGCATAGCACCACATTAATGGGTTAGAATAAAGTGGAATCTTTCTTTAACTCCGATATTATTACATGACACAATAGCATGCCGCAATCGGTTTGGGGCTGAAATTATTAAATTGCTTTGAAGGCATGGATCGTGATTATTTTTCAAACAAAAAACAGAAAAGGAATTCTCTACAGCGTCTGTCTTTCTGCAATGTCCCAAGGCCATACCCACCAGACTGAACCGTCAGCCGTGGGAAAGCCCTTTTATGGAGTGTTGGTAATGTGAACACCCTCAGTGACCTCAGGCTTTATCCAGATGTTCCCCATGTAAACATCTCTAAATACAGACTGAGACTGCGGAGTCTTGTAGCTCAACACACCTACATATATTATGTGTATACACAAACACACACACATATTTCAGGAGCACCAGATGTTATTGATGGCTCTCACCTTTGCTTATGGTCTGCTTTGGAGGCCTTGTGCTTGACCTTTGCCCTCTGTTTGAGTAAGCCCTGACTGCAGTACGCAGATTGAGGAGTGGCTCAACGTGGTTGGAGCTAAACGTTTGACTCTGCACACTTGCCCAATAGCAACCGGAGGAGGAAGAATGTGTGTCTGAGGGCAAAAGACAGGACTTTCACCCTGGAGACCGGAGTTAGTTTCCCGCGTGTGACATTTGCTTTCCCCGTTGTTGTTTTCCTTAACCCAACCGTCCGTTGTTGTCTCGCGTCCCCCAGAGACCGGGGCTCTTTTCCCGCGAGTCACGTTTGCTTTCCCCGTTTCATAAACCCAACCTAGTTCTTCTTTCCCTTTTTTATAATTCAAATATCATTATTTATTATAATCTATCTATCTATCTATCTATCTATCTATCTATCTATCTATCTATCTATCTATATATATATATATTATACGTTTGAGAATGTGCTGCCCGCGCAGAGTCAAACGTTTAGCTCCTCCCACACTATTAGCCCAACCCCGATCTGCGTACTGCAGTCAAGATTCTATCACTTAGAAGCAGCGGTGTGGTTTCATTACAAAACAGTATCACTGTTCAGAAAAACACTGAATTATTACACAACTGTTAAAATGTATACATTTTGGCAGCAGTAAAAAAAATTCCACATAATGATCATTCAGTGGATTCCTAGACCACACTTTTAGAATAACAAGGACATAGTAACCATTCACAGTTCACAGCACTTGTTTTTGAGAAGCTTAAGAAGATCAAAATGTGTGGGCATGACTGCAGCAATTCCACATAGACTTTGTCCTTAGGTGCCTTTGTAAATCTTGGGAATTATGAGAATGGAAAATTTCAACTAACCACTTTTAACACTAGCCACTAAAATAATACCATGCCATTTATGTATGGTTTTTATATGATCATTTATATTTTAACTGCATTCCTGCAGTGGCTGGCTACTCTGGTCTGGATGACTAATCGTCTGAGGCCTTGAAGTCTTCTTTATAATAGTGCTAAATATTATTACAAGTGCCTTTTGGATTTCCAGCTGAAAGTCATACATTTCCCATGTTGATTTTACATTAAATTAATATGAAAATTAGATGCGTGTGTATGGTTTTATCTGAAACTGTTGTTTTAGCAGCTCATTTTCTGCCACTTGAACCAGAGCTGTGTCATTTGAGAGAAAACAGCCCTTTTCTTAAAGTGACGAATATGAAACAAGATATGTCAGTGTGGACCCCATAGAAGTAACTTAGTACACCAACCAAATGTGCTTTATTTTCCACCATTTTACAACTGCACTAACGTTGGCCACTTGGGGGCAGAGGAACCAGCTGTAAACACAACACTAACATTGCCTTATAAAGTTGTTATGGCAAACAGTTTTCTATTTACACATCCAGCAATCACCATAGACAGTATATAAGAATGGACCAACAGATCCCGTTGCTCTGGACGGAGACCAGTGAAGGATATTAGAAGCACTTTTCCGGTGATCGCCAGCTTTACTGCGCAGCCTCCAACTGAGAGAGACAACGTAAATGTGACGTGAGCAACGTGTCTGAAAGTTGTAAGTCTTAGCTGTACCAAGAGAAATCTCAATCATTCCCAATCTTACAGAGACGGAGAATGTAGGTATATGTAAGGAGATAACATGGGCACAGGCTAATTATTGCTAACTAAAATGCTAGTTAACATTAGTAATTAAACCTAAACAGCTCATGTAGCCTAAGTCGAAACTGCCTGCAAGCCTATCCTGTACTATACGGTAATTCCTCTACTATGTGACACAATCATTAGCCTATTTTTACAAAAACTTCTGCTACGGAGCCATAACGTGAGATACAAGGTAATGGAGCCTTTTATACATTGTCGTGTGTCTTTAGAACTAAACAATGGACAAATAGAGTCTTTAAACGGTTCAGATGTAAAGTTATTCGCAGTCAAAGTGACGTCAAAATGAATGCTAGTCAGTGGAATGCTAACTGGAGGTGATGGCTTTGTAGCATCAAAATGGCGCCATAGGAGGTTCGAGTTCTGAAGCGAAGCTTACCCCCTTGGCAATAACAGAGCAACATTAGCATTAATTTGAAGTCATGTTTCTGGCCACATGACATATGTAAGTCCAATATTTACTGTCCCTTTAACTCTGGTTTGTCTCCAGTTCTCCTGAAGGAAATATCTGGCTCTTTAGCAGCTAAATGCTCCACGGTGTTCACCAGCTAATCGCTAACGGTCTGTGTGGTTTGGTGCAGGGAAGGCACTTGTTTTTTTCACAAGAAATAGCTGCCTGAGCGGTGGGAGTGAACCAAAAACAGTAAAGTTGCAGGCAATAAAACCAAAACAATTAGCTGAAAGATGCTAAAGCGCGCTATAGCAAAGGGAGCTGCAGAGTCGGGTAGCAATTTTCTGTGGGTTGTGGGCTGATTAATGTAGTTTTAAGATCTCTGATCTTTTATTTAAGAGAAAGCTTGAAAAATAAGTAGTTGTCTGTATGTGGGACTTAGCAAAACAGCATGAATTCTCTTATCAAACTGCCAAAATGTAATGTCTTGAAGTTTAAAGGGGCTGTACTTGAAATACTGAGAAAAACAACAACACACCCTCCACACAGCTATCACAGACCATTCCCCAATATGAGAAATACCTACGTGTTTTAAAAAAAAATCTTTACAGCAAATATTTGTTTGCTGCTATATTAATGATCTGAATGTCAAGTACGGCCCCTTTAAACTTGCACCATATGGTCTTAATCTTTCAGAAATAAAACAATTTAAAAATGCCACACAGCACCTTAACAGTAGCTAGGCTATGCTATTAGCATAGCTGCACATGTACCGGTAAGCTAGTTTCTGATTGAAGCTCAAATCCACCTTGTCACTGTTTGTCGCATTTCTTGTGGAAGCATAGACCGTATATTAACAGTCTATGGGTGGAAGCCTCGATTTCCTAAAGCACCTGAAAGCAGCATTATGAGCCGACCAGACACACAGAGAGCAGGTACCTCCACCTGCTGGTCGGTCTGATAACTACAGCCAGGCGGAGCAACATATTCTTCATTACCGACCAGTCCAGATTGAAGGAGGACAGAGAGGCAAGCCGTGAAAGCGAGCAGATGTGAACCGGACTACGAAAAGAGAACAAGCTGCAGCGAAAAACGGAAAACCTTTGATACTGCTAATATGTGGCAACCCGCTTCGGAGCGATTGCAGGTAAGATTCGGGTGTGTGTGAAACGCTTATTATTGTCGACAGGGCAGCAGTAAATAAACGGTTGAGCCGTGGTCACAGTCACTGAAACCCCCCGTGCTGTGCATGGCTTCAGCCTGGAGAGACTTGCTACAATTTCTGAGCAGCTACAGATGTTTTGTGAGCAACGTCTTTCGCTCGAATGTTGTTAGCCGTCTTTAAAATGTTAGGAACACGTTCTAGGTATTTATACAATCATTTGTTTGGCTAATCTCTCTACCTCTGTGATACGTTAAAAGGAACCTATTCATGTTACGCAAACCGGGGACACAGTGCAACAATTTGTTCCTCCGCTGCTTTCCGGTGATATACCGCTGGAGATTTGCAAAAACATTTTTAAATTGCCAAAGACAAGCATATTCCCGTGTATAAAACGCCTATTTTGGCCCACAGGCCTGTTTAATCCAACACTCTACCTTCACACTAACCTACTGAGTGCAACTGCAGGCCTTCTCTGCTGTTGTCAGTCTATTTCCCCATCATGTTGTCACATCAGGATGCTTAATGTACTGTTTTCCTCTTCATTCCCGTGCTAAAATGAAGAAGAAAAAGAAGAGCAGTCTCTGGAGAGTAACCTGCCGCCTGCGACCTGTTAAGAAATGGAAAAGACACCGTTAATGACACGTAGTTTGATATCCAGGGGCAAGCTGTGCACCGAGTCTGGCTTCACGTCTCCTGCAGACGTAATGCTCTCCAGATGTAGGCCTGCGGACTGCCTGCCAAGTGAACTTGCACAATCATTTCTTCTGCCCAGGCGTCAAGAAGATGGAATCACGAATTATTTAAACCGAGAGTTCCGGTGTTCAGATGTGGAGTTAGGGGCCGCTGTAGGGCTAAATCATCCCGTAAACACACATCTGCATGACCCCCGACGCTTAAATTCATTTAAAAATAATGAACATCCAAATAATGTTACTGGCTCGTGTGTCGCCTGGCAACCGCGTTCCAGAACCATCACCCTTTGGATGACATTCTATCATTTATACTCCATTAGCTGTTATTGATTAAGGTTGATTGAACACTGCGCTGTGAGTTTTGGATTAACTTTCAGTGTCAAGTTCAACAAGTGTCATTCAGTCACCATATATCTCACATTTTCCGTGGCTCCTTGCTTAAGTAAATTTGGGTAGTGCATGTGAGTAAGTTAATCATTCCAGTCACTGCACTTTGTAAACTTATCCCATACTAAAAGACAAATAGAGAATAGGCCCATGGTCAAAACAGAGTGGTAGAACTGGCGATGTCATGTTAGCAACTGTCAACTTACCCAACCCTTAATATCAGCACTATACTGATTATCACCTTATGAGGGTGCAGAATGGGCTGCATCCACGTTTTCCTGCATCCTCTCTGTGTGAAGAACCAATGCGATTTTACTGCTGTTAATCTGGGAACCACTTAATTGAGATTCTGAAACGTTTGCACATATAAAAGAGTAGGCAGAGCACCGATTTACACTTGAAGATCGGTTTACCGGTACTTATCATGGGGAGAGCTTTCTAAAGTCTGAGAAATAACAAAACATCAGAGCTCTCTCAGCTTAACCTTGGAGACTCGAAACAAAACAAAAACAGGAAGCATGCTTTACAAACTGATGGCATGGAGACATGGGCATTTATGTTGAGTTCATGAGTTCGTTGAGTTGCATTATGGGAAGTATTGGACACAGTTTCGTGAAAGCGCAATGCCAGCTGGAGAAAAAAGGCAGGTTTGCATGTTTGAAGATCTCATACTTTTGATAACTCACACCGGCTTACCTCCTGGAGACCAGCTGTGGCCCAAAGTTGATAAAGAGTTTAGCATGTTCCTGCTGTCCATTTGAAAACTAGAAACGCTAAATGGCAATGTTTTAACTTGATAGATGACTTTTGAGGTGAATTTGGATCAACGAAGTCTGCCCGGGTAGTTCTGTTCTTATGTAAACCGCAGAAACCCATTTGAATCCACATGTACTGCCAATATCTTTTGGATCAGTAAATAAAATGTTATATTTCAAAATTACATTATAAATGAAAACCCCTTACAGTGAAAAGTGGTTCTATAGAACGATAGTAGCAGTACCTGTCAATCGCTTGTTTTGTAACCGTGGCAACGGCCATCCTTTAGACTGGTATCTATTACCTCTTTTTAGTCAGGAGTGGTGGGGTCTTCTAGAGCTGAAGGTGTCCGGTAGCTGATCGAGAATGTACCAGTGTTTTATCATCTTCTGTTTTGTTGTTTTCATTCACTATGGCAATCCGTCCATATTATTGATTATCTTTCGCTGCCTCAATCAGTTTCGGGGGCCCTTTTTCTTCAGGCAGAGGCCATGTTGGTTCAACAACAGATTGCGCAATATGCAGTGTTCTGGGTCTCGTATGCAGAGATGGAAAAAGTACTAATTTCCCGTAGAAGTAGAAGTACAAATACTTGTGTTAAAAAATACTCTGGTAAAAGTAGAAGTACTGATTTAACTTCTTTACTCAAGTAAAAGTAACAAAGTACAGGCTTGGAAATTTACTTAAAGTATAAAAGTAAAAGTAGCCTTGCAAAGCTGCACAAAGTGGACCACACAAATGTTACTACAGTGCAAGCTGAGAAACTTCAGTGGACATGGAAAAAAGGCTCTTTATATGCCATTGCCTACATTTTAAATGGATGTCTGCCAATAGGCCTAAAACATCCCATCTATGATTATTGTGACAGAGACTGGGACTCCAGGTTAATAAGATTCTGACTGAGTAGCAAGATATGAATTCACTTGTGATTCTGTGAGAATTCAAACATGAGTCCTCTTACTTACGTCTGAGAGGTTTGAGACATTAACGTTAACATTAGCCAAAAATAAAGTCGATTTGAGACAAGTAACGTTATCGTTAACTTAAGTGGTCTTGAAAACAAGAACGGTCTTGAGTAACGTTAACGTTACTGCATCACTGTTACACTCTGTTACTACCAGTATAAAGCTATACATGCAGATATTGTATCAGCCAGTATTAGATTATTTTCAAATAAACTGAACACTCGCTAACCTTAATGCAGGGGTGTCAAACTCAACTTTACTAAGGGCCACACTGGAAAATAAGAATCACATCAAGGGTCAGACATGTTTAGTTTATTGATAGGCTTTTATTTAATCGAAAAAGTAAAATATATTTGACTGTATTATTGCATGTTTCATGTAGTCTTCTCACTTACAGTTTGGTCGACATAAAGTCCTAAAGAAGTCAGGAAAAGGTTCCTCAGCCATCATAGAAAAGAAGCGCCCAAAAACGTCGGAAAAAGGGACAAAAATGACGGCGAAAGTGACAAAAACGTCAGAAAAAGGGACAAAAACTAGGTGGGCCAAAATGTATTGTGAACCTAAAGTGATATGCGGGCCGGATCATAATCTGCAAGGGGCCGGATTTGGCCCGCTTGAGTACAGTAACAAAGTATTTGTACTTCGTTACTTACCATCTCTGCTCGTATGCAAGTTGGCATAGGGGTTATGTGTATGTGTATGTGTTATGTGTGTGTGCGCGCACACACAACACACACACACACACACACACACACACACACACACACACACACACACACACACACACACACACACACACACACACACAGACACACACACACACACACACACACTCACACTCACACTCATACTTCCTTTTTGAATATCCCTAGGGCTACCAAAATGTTTTTTCCCTCTGTCAGCAGCTCTTCCTTTAAGCATGGTTTCCACGTGTGACACTTTAATGTGTGTGACTCTGACAAACAGGGCTGAGCACACAAAAAAGATGTGGACGTGACACTGCAGTAATAGCTGTTATAGACTGAGTTCAAACACGGTGGGAACCCGCCACTATCTGTTCATCTTCTTTTCTTGTTACTGTGGTCATCTCCGCCTGCCTTTTATTTGTTTCTGTCTGTCTGTCTGTCTGTCTGTCTGTCTGTCTGAGGTTGCTTTGTGGCTACAGCTATGTTGTTGAGACTGTGGCCTTGGTGGCAAAAGGAATCCACTAGCAGACTGGCAAAAAATTCCCATGGTGCCTTCGAGACACATTTTTTCAGCCAGCACACATTTGCCTCTTGTGAACAAATAGCTTTTGACTCTTTGTATTTGATGAATAGGTAGACTCTCCTGTTTGGAAGTCATCATTTTTCAAGGTTTTCTACGGATTTGCATCTGACAGTCTTATCCTTCCCATATGTCAAAACTGAACTGTCTTAGCTATGTAGCTATTTGTTCTTTAGATTTTACTTGTTTTATGTACAAAACACTACCTTGGATCGCACTTTTGGTCCTTACCTTTTTTTTCCCCCTGTTGTGTCTTGGGTATTTAGCAGGGTTAATATTTTCATTTGCTAGATTAAGGCTGGAATTGTGGTGCTGCATGTCTACTAGGAAATGGTATGTTATGGGTTATTGTATGTTGCAGAAGCTCGCTCACATCCCCCAGGTAAAAAAAAGCGTTTAACACGCTGGTTGATGTATCCCATTGGGTTGTGGGTTCATAACTTATTGATAAAAATGTGAACATCATACTCAAAATCAGCACGAACATTATCACACATTTTCAATTAAATTAGGGACATTTTTGAACATGTTACAGCTGAAACAATAGGCTAATCAATTAATCAAGCGACCGACAATTTATTGGCAAGGCAAGTTTATTTTGTATAAGAATAAGGTGTCGCACGCTCTGGCCCCATATGCATATAGTGCACGGTAACTAAATGCTAGAGGCCAAGAGAGTTCATTGGTCATTGGGTATAGGGTATGTATTTTAGACATACTATACACAGTTTTTTACCTGACAGTAGGCGAATAACGGAACACATTTAAATTGTCCATGTTCTTCTCAGTGGGGCATTTTTTTGTCATTAGCAGATCTGTTTCATGTGCCCTGGCTCCATGTAGACTATTTAAGATGTTGCGGTGGGTTCATTGTTTATGTCGAACAGTTGTTGATGTTTTTACTGCCAGCCAGAAAATGCCACCCCCAGGCTCTGAGGTTTGGGTACTTTAATACCGACTTCCTCCTACAGAAGTAACCCACCAATCACAACATCCGATCATTGACCTTCTCCCTCCCACACGCCCTTGTGCTCCAATCATGGTTAAGAAAAATAGGCTTTCCTCTGCGTAGGGACCTCCCACAGTCCACTCTGCTCAGACATATTTCCCCTCGTAAACTGTCCTGGGATCAGAGAGGGGAGACTGTAAACACATAGAGGGACAGCTTAGAAAGTTACACTGCCCAGTCCTTACCATGCAATAAACTGAAGGAGGTGCATCCTACTTTTGGCTTTAGGTAGTAACTGCCGCCACATGCTGGCTCTTTTCTCACTGGCTAATGGCAGTGGTTTGTTGCCTGTTGTTTTGTAAGCAAAACATCTTGCTCTGGCTTTAAAGGTACCCTATGGAGTTTCTGGCTACTAGTGGCAGAATTGGACAATGTTTTTATGAGCCTGTCCCCATTTGGTGAGTTTCTCGTGTACACACTCAAGGACGCATAAGCACATGGGCGATAGGATACACATTACTGCCAATAGTTTATTCCACTGATCAACAGGTGGCAGTAACATCCCAAGAAACTTAGCAATGCATTAGCAAAAGGTGGGGAAGAGGAAGACTGCCAGCAGGCAAAAATCAAGGGGGTAAACGAGCATCCGGAAAGCGTACCTCCTACGGGGAAATTCTGAGGCTAACAAGCCATCACCTGCCGCTTGCATTCCATTGACTCCCATTCATTTTGGCGTTACTTTGACAGCGAATAACTTTACATCTGAAGCGTTTAAAAACTCTATTTGTCCATTGTTTATTTCTAAAGAAACACAACATTGTATAAAAGGCTCCATTACCTTGTATCTCACGTTATGGGCCCATAGCAGGTGTTTTTATAACCAAGCGACTTTCTGTCGCACAGTAGAGAAATTACAGTCAGGAGAAGCTCGCAGGCAATCGGTGGGGACGTGGAGGCATACAGTCAAGGGAGAAGCCCATAGAGAGTCCATGAAAAGCATCGGAACAAAATATTTCCACAACATTTTGCTCCTGCTCCTACACTCATGGACAGCTCCTACTCACGCTCTCCGTCTCTGCGAAATTCGGAATGATTCAGATTTCTCTTGGCGCAGCCACAAGAAGACTTACATATTTCAGACCGGTTGCTCACGTCACATCTACGTCGTCGAGCTCCGTTTGAGGCTGCGTAAAACGCTCAGCCATCAACGGAAAAGTGCTTCTAATTGACTTCACTGGCTGTGTCCATTTATTTCACTGTCTATGGCAACAATGGATGTGAACCGTGCAGGTTCTGAAATTGGCTTTGCAAATAAATGTTTTCTAGAAGACCTCAAGCATACAACTCATTTTGGTGAGTAAAACTAAATGTAAAAAAAAAAAAGAAAACGCCACAGGGTATCTTTAGGTTTGGTCAGCTAGTATAGGAGGAGCAACGCGCAGCTCAAGGTGTGATGCTTGATGCTCTTACTTACTTGTTTTTCTTCATTGAACATTTGTCCCACTTGGTCATTGAATAAGACTCTGGCTTCTTTTAAAGCTCTGTTCCAAACTAACTGTCCATGTACACCAAATTTCCTGTCCATGTACACCAACTGTGATATGGTGGTAGGGGCCACACTGATTGCAGGCATCACCCCCAAAATTAAACCCCAAGCTGGTAACGGTGATACAAACATTTTCTTTTGTTCCTGGAAACAGTTATAGGATTCTGTTTCTGGACCATTCCTGACTTTACACTTTACAAGATCTGATGCAGTACAGATGACCTGGTAACACACAGTGAAGTTCTAGTGTCTTGCACTCTGCCGACAGACATCTGGTACAGAGCTCTACGCACTCTTTCATCTTCCAGCCCGCTACGTGTGTGTGTGTGGGTCCGTCTATGCAGATGTTTCTGAGACACTGGCTAATGTTGACAAACTGTTTTGGTCTTGAGGTCATCTGTGTTAAGCTCCTAACCATACTTTACAAAACAAATTTTTAGGATGAACCAGTAGCCATCTGTGTATGCAAGGGGTGTATCTTTTCAGAATATCATTGGGGGTGAACGATTCAGAAAATGTCACAATTGGATTCGATATTGATTTTTAGGCTCAACATTCGATTCAAAATCGATTTTCGAGTGTAAATGTAGTTACTTTTCCCATGTGATTGCAGTAGACATACAATAAAAAAAAAAAAAATCAATTCTATGAATTAATTTTGAATCGGTAGAGCTTGAATCGCGATACGAATGTGAATCGATTTTTTTGCACACCCCTAAATATCATGCTTTTTAGCGATGGAACATCTATCCATTTAGCTTCTGGTGGGTTTTTTTAACAATATTTCCAGCTTACAGTTTTCCTTCTGTCATGATCACATCCATATAACCCCTATTTTGTGTCTCAGTAGGTGTAGCAGAGGTCTGTTTTGCAGTGTCTAACCATGAGATTGACCCGAGAACCTCTTTCCTGTAAGAATGCTCCCTCAGGGGGCCAAAAGTTGAACTTACCATCTGTGACCTGCTAAGCTCATCAATGCAGGGGGCAAACTCTCCAAAGCCTGTCTGCTTGATTTTCTCATGGACGTGATTGTTCAGATGTTTTCTTGGTAGGGATGCACCAAAATGAAAATTCTTGGCCCGAAACCGAAAACCGAAAAAGAGGAAACCAAGACCGAAAACCGAAAAACCAAAAAAACGAAAGAAATTATGCCAATTATTAGTACCATTGCATTTATGGCTATGACTGTGTACTAACTTTACTAAAATCAAGGCATTGCAAAAAATTATTATCTTTAATGTGACTATTATGTGCCACTGTTCATCACACCCCCAACCGGCCCGTCAGACACCGCCTACCAAGAGTCTGGGTCTGCCGAGGTTTCTTCCTAAAAGGGAGTTTCTCCTCGCCACTGTCGCAATAGCCACTGCTAATGCTTGCTCTTGAGGGAATTACTGTAATTGTTGGGGTTTTGGAATTTATAGAGTGTGGTCTAGACCTACTCTATCTGTAAAGTGTCTCGAGATAACTCTGTTATGATTTGATACTATAAATAAAAATAAATAAATAAATAAAATAAAAAAATTGTATAAATTAATATTAAAGTTTAATTAAAAAAATATCTTGCACAAATATGGCTACAATCTGATAGTCACATACAGTATATAGTAGCCTAAGAACAGAATAGCTTACCTATTGTTGTTGTTGTTATTATTATTATTATTATTATTATTATTATTATTATTATTATTATTTGAGGCACTTTCTTGCAGGATTTCACTGAACATATCAGACAACGAGGGTGCATGCCCCTCATCTGGTGCAGAGAGACGAGTCTTTTTTTCTGTGCTCTGATCTCCTCCTGCGCCGGGCGCTGCTCCGTCTCCATGCGGGTTCTCCGCATCCATCGCGGCCTGGATCATTTCTCGTGCGCCCTGCTTTATTTCCGCATCCAAGTAATGGTCTTTATAACGCGGATCAAGTACATTTGCGATGAAGTGCAGAGGATCCGAATAGATCTCACTGAAACGTGTGCTGACAGACTCTAAGAGCGTACTTTTCATTGTTTTCACTCCGTGGTCCGTCTCAACCTCTTTGCTTAGGAGACGCTTTGCAGGTGGAACGGATCGGGTACTGACACACGTGCAGGTCGCGGTTTCTGTTTGCGTCATCACAACATTTCGGCCCGTATTGTTTCGGTGATAAAAGTATTTCGGCCGAAAACCGAAAATGCCCTTTTGGGCTATTTTCGGCTGAAAATTTTCGGTGGCCGAATATTCGGTGCATCCCTATTTCTTGGATTTACATATTTTTAAATGCGCATATAACAATTAAGTAAAAGTAAAGACTCTCTGAAAAATTAGCATATGTACTTGTGTTAACGACACATGTGATTTCCAGCGTTAATCAGGAACGTACTTGGGGAGCAATCATTCAGAATTAGCTGCCAGCGATGGGTCTGTGGGATTTGACTTGGTCGTCTGCCCTATTCTAAATATGAATGCTTCTCTCTTAATAAAAAGGCATTAGGCCTATATGTAAAATATTGTGGGATAAAGTTGATTGGAAGTACTGTTTTTTAAGCAAATCAGCTCATTTACAAATATAAATAACAGAATTATTGTAAAAGTTGTAAAAGGAGTCAGTGTGGATGCATTTAGCATTACAGTCATGCAGCAGTGCTAAATATATACATGTAGACTTTTTTAATGTTATGAAAGTGAATGTCATAACTGGCTAACAAATGACCAAATAGTTTGGTTGGATGTACAGCAAGTCCAAATATAAAGAGTGGAAGTAATACAACTTAGTAAGTATAAATAGATGTAACAATAGATTGTAATTAGTAGTAATCAAAGAGGTGTAATTAAAGTGCATGTGGACTGAAAAAAAACCCAGGCCTATCAACAATATATTTTGTTGTAGCTAAATGGGAACTGAAGAATGATAGCAAGTGGTAAGATGTGAAGAAGTCTCATAGTCATATAATCATATAGTTTTTGGATGTATCAAATACTTCAAACATTTAACTTTTTTCATTTATCTGCAAGACGTGGAATCTTTTTCTCATACAAATAAATCTGAATCTGAATGGAATGGAATAATTAGCAGCTGGACTGAGAATCTCAGTGATCGTTTAGAAATGGTCCCCCTGAATCCTTTAACACAGGGGAACCTGGTTTTGAGGAGAAGTCATGCGCTTCATTGACTCAGGCATAAATTGCAGCTTGACACTGACAAGGACATTCTTGGCAGTTGCTGTAAATGTGGGCTACTGTTCAGAAACCAATAAAATCATTAGCCACCTTAAAAAAACAAATTGTGGCTAATTCTGGAACAATCTTGCTCTCATATTTAGTTTTTACACTGTGCTCTCTCCGTATACATTCCATTTTATTTCATCTTGTCGTATTTTTAATAATGTAAATCTGTATTTTTAACCAAAAGCCCTACTAGGGACAAGTGTCGTGAATTAGCTTTGGCTAAAAACACTATGATACATACATCAGATGACTGTTGAAGCTTATCTATGTTTTTTGTATCTGTACCTATTCAAATAAACCTTTTAATAAATGTAAGAATGTTGGTGATAATCCCAGATAGGACCCAAAGAGCTCAGGGCATGGCGTTGAGGACTTGAGGCCAAACAGGGTGTTGGCTGTCACTTATCAAACCCTGGCAGAGTAGTGAAATAGTTTAAAGACCCTACCATTAGATTTCTGATATGTGTGGATTTTGGAGACCCCTCAAGTGATTTATAGCTGGCATTGAGCCATTTGTGTGTATTAGTAGTGTGACAGCTAAATTAATTTGAGGGTGTTATTCAGATGTAAATATACAACATTACATTCATCATGGATTTATGGGTTTTAATGATAGGGAATACAAGTCAATAGATGGTGACATATAAAATGTACTAGATTTATGTAGTATGTATGGAGATCAGGCCCCTGTGTGATTTGCTCAAGTGTCAATCTTAAAACAAGGTTCATAATCCTGAAAGAGGACTATTATTTAGATATTTGAGGTTTTCTTGTGACAGCAGCCATTGTTTAGCATTTAGGTCTGAGGTGTAGACACGACCCTTGTCTTGTAACCAAACCACACTGCCCTGGTGGTGGAGACAGAAAACCGGCCTGGGTCCAAGTTAAAGTCCGAAATAGAATCAATAACAGCAGTAACTTAATGAGGAGACTGTTGGGACTTGAGAAATAAAAAACATAAAATGCAGTATAAATATTATAAATAGAATTCCAGCATTACCCCACAAGTGGCCCTCCGCTCCGCTCAGGCCTTTTGCTCCTGGTGGGGGTGTGGAGGAGTCGGGGAGCCCGCCACAGCCCCCCCCCCTCTCCCCCAACCGCAAGAATGTGAGCCGCTGTCAGGAAGCTGTAAAGTGCTGATGCGGAGGTCAGCGAGCGTTTACACACATGTGGCTTTACTTTCACAGCTCCATCTTGCTTTTTCTGCCTTTCTCCTTCATCTGCTCCTTGTTTTTTCTTGCCTTATCATCCTCTTCTTCCCCCCCCCATTTGGGGAGTTGGTGCTAGGGTTTCTGCTCCAACAGGTTGCGTTTTGTACTGAAGGGCATCATCATAGGAGTGGGGCTATTAGTTGGATGGCACTCATTATTTTTTTGTTTAATGACATTTGTACATAAAATTCCAAAACCTTAAAATAATAGTATTGTTATTGGTAGGGTAGCGGTAATATAATATAGCCAAATGACAGGTATTTGCTGTCAGATTAATGTAATTAAACATGTGTCACAGGCATTGACGAGACAGACTACAAAGCACCAATGCTAGGAAATTTATAAGAATACTCAATAATGTTTTTAATTGAATATGTGTAACATATTTATATTACAATATTCAATGCAGTGGTCTTAAATTTAGAGAATGAACACCAAATCTATTTCTTGAAGTTGATTGAGGATGTTCTACTTGGCTTTGCCAAACAAACCAACACTGAAGATTGATGGCAGCCTGTTTTGGCAGGATTGACTGTTTTCATCGCCTGAAAATGTTGAGCATCTGTTGCATAAAAAATGGATATGGTGCAGGTCCAACACGGAAAACAGCTTTGAAGTGCCAAAGAGAAAAAAACGTGAATGGGAGCATTTGTTAAAAATAATCGGTACTTAACAGAACAATGGTTCATTTTAAAACATATTCTGAGATTTACACTGTATAATAATAAAGGTGAGAAATAAAGGGAATCGTATACAGTTACAAAGTCTACAGTAGTGGCTCTGTGAGGCCGTAAGGCACAGTGATGCCTTAAGGTACACGCTAACAATAACAATGCTAAGTAAGCTATAATGAATCAGAATTAGAATGTTCACCATCTTAGTTTAGCATGTTAGCATGCTAACTTTTAATTAGCAGTAAACACACCTGAGGCTGATGTGATGTCAGTAGTTTTGCAGGTATTTGGTCTAAAATATATAAATAAAAAGATTTGACCAGATGATGCCCCTAAATTAAACATCAGGGGATCATCAAAGTCATCCTCTGGGGACTATGAATGTGTCTACCAAATTTCATATGACAGTTGTTGAGGTGTTTCAGTCTGGTCTGACCATGTCCCTAGCATGGCTAAAAAGTGAGCAAGTCAGAATCAAAGCAGGTAACTACACTTAAATATATTCCGCATGCAAAACCTGTTAAAACTGTGTTGCAAAGAAACAGACAAGTAGGAAATTAATATTAAAAATATCAGATTCAAAGGTAATTGCCCATGTACAAGACATTATATTTGCTACTGCTGTATGATGTTGATAATGGAGGGGAGCTGCAGACACACTGCCCAGCAGACATGCCATATGTCTTTTCCTTAGTTGTGAAAGTACTGTTTCATGAGCTGCTCAGCTTTGTCTTGACTGTTACGAGGAAGCCCTGAAATGCCACGGAGCCAGATCCACCATGTGGTTCTGCTCAGCTTCAGGAAACACTGGCCATGGACTGTAGTATGAGAGCAGGCGGCTCTCCTCCTCCTCTTATTTTGACAGAGGCAGCGAGGGCAGAGCTCCCTTCATCTGCTCTTCACATTCCACTTTCAGCTGAAAAAAAACCTCTCACATCATCTCACTTTAAGCCTTCACCTCCAGTTTTCACCACTGAGATTTCTGATGCTGATATTGTGGAGGTTGCATTTCTTCGTGCCTCCAGCAGTGTTCACAAGGAAACTACAAATGTTAACCTTTAGGCTTATAAAGTAGCTGTGTGGTACTGGTTGTACGTTTGCCTAAAGCACAGTGTGTATACTTCTCTTTTCTCCATCAGCACTTTCAGACCATGCTGAAGACCAAGCTAAATGTGCTGACGCTGAGGAAGGAGCCCTTGCCCACGGTGATCTTTCACGAGCCTGAGGCCATCGAGCTCTGTTCCACCACACCGCTCACAAAGAGCAGGACTCATGCTGGGTACAAGGTAGGGTCACATGAACCTGATAATCCCTAAATCCAGCCCCGTTCCTCAACAGTAAATCTGTAATAGCATTAATAGAACCATAATCCAACTGTTTTTCCTTTTCCTTTTTGGACTTACACGTTTAAAGGTCCCATGGCATGACAATTTCACTTTATGAGGTTTTTTTAACATTAATATGAGTCCCCCAGTGGCTAGAAAATGGTTAAGCAAAATGGTGATAGGTGTAAACCCAGCCCTGGGTATCCTGCTCTACCTTTGAGAAAATGAAAGCTCAGATGGGCCGATCTGGAATCTCCTCCTTATGAGGTCATGAGGAGCAAGGTTACCTCCCCTCTGCTTTGCCCACCCAGAGAATTTGGCCCGCCCATGAGAGAGAGAGAGACATCATGGCTTTCAAACGAGCAAAGTGGCAGTTGGTCAAGGCCAC
This sequence comes from Perca fluviatilis, assembly GCF_010015445.1. Taxonomy (NCBI): domain Eukaryota; kingdom Metazoa; phylum Chordata; class Actinopteri; order Perciformes; family Percidae; genus Perca; species Perca fluviatilis. The sequence continues at coordinate 25,968,672 of NC_053113.1, read as the reverse complement.
ACCCCCACCCTCCACCTTGCCCCCCCCTCTCTCCTCTTCAGTAGCTACAGACACAGAAATGGCACATACTAAGGAAAGCTCATTGTGGGACTGGCTCTAGTGGCTGTAATTCTGCACGAAGGCTGAATTTTGGGAAAGAGATTTCAGATACAGTATTAGGGGACCACTAAGGTCTATATAAAAGCATCCAAAGAGCACCATGTCATGGGACCTTGAATTCATCAACACACGAGTAAAGTTTTTGTGTCTGAATCACATCCTTCGTGTGTGTGTGTGTGTGTGTGTGTGTGTGTGTGTGTGTGTGTGTGTGTGTGTGTGTGTGTGTGTGTGTGTGTGTGATGGGTGCGTTTGTTTTCCTCCTCTCCCTGACTCTTGGTGTCAGATGTAGAGTTTGCTCCAATGAGCTGTTTGACTCGCAGCTGGTCTTCTGTCCTCAAAACAGCTGCCAAAGTAACTGAGTGCATCTTTGTGTAGTTGCCCTCCTTGCGCCACAGCATTGCAAGCATGACAAACAAACTGAGATGACTGTGTGCATATGTGAGACAACGTGAAATGTGGGTTTTGATTTGTACGTTCACTGTTGTTTCTGGTCACGTGCTGTACCATTAACAAGCATGTCGAAAAAGGAGTTGAAGCTTTTCCAACAAACTAAACATTTCATATCTGGCAGTAAAATTTAAGGAGAAAAATAATTCCCTCTAGAAATTATTGCCAAGAAACACACACATGGAACACACAGGCATGTTTGTAGTTGATACAGCTAGTCCTCATCAGCACTTCCCAAAAGGTCCTGAAGTTCAAATGTGAACATGAAGTAAAAGCCAGTAAGACGGCCTTTACTTGCAGAGCAGAAAAGTGAGAGAGATACACATGCAGACACAACCAGCAGGGGTTTCATTGTCTTAAAATCCACACTTAAGGTTGTTGTTGTAGTTAATATATCTTGAGTATTAATATAGGATCTAATGCACTGGAAAATTCAAAAATTCATCTTTAATCCAGGGAATTAAGATGAGACTAAAACGGAACACATCGTCTGTGGTGACATTGTTAAGCTGATGCTTTGTTTCTTACAAAGCTTTGCACCTGTTACTAGAGGATGGATACCCGAACCGAACCAGTCGGGGTCCGACGGGCCGAGCCGGGCTTGGACATATATTTAGAAATGATGTTCGATAAGGCATTGAACATTTTAAATTTAAAAAAGCTTATTATGTAGGTGCGCGCCTGTGTTAACGTGCGCTTGTTGCCCCGTGTGCGCTGATGCACTCATCTGTTGACATATTTCCGAATGCCTTCCTACAGTTGCTTAATAATGTGTCTTTCCACACAAACAAACGTACATGTTGTCATTAATATGAAAAAAAGAACAAGATTTTAACTCGGGTTGGGCTCGGACACAAATATCTTAATGCCTGTCGGTCTCGGGTCGGGTTCGGTTACTGCTCTGTCGGACGCGGGCCGTGCTCGGACAGAAAAATGAGGCCCGATCCGCACTCTACCTGTTACACTGCTCTTCTTGATCATCCTCCTGTCTCTTAAAGGCAGCTGTTATCCAGCCAGGCACAATAAAATCGGGCAAGATTTTGTCGTCTTATGAAGGCTGCAGTAACATTGTGTAAGCAGTATGTCTGTATGTTCAGTGCTTCTCCAACACAAACCATACAAACATAACGGTAACATAACACTCTCTCAAATTCTCATCAATGTTGCATATCAAATGCAACACTGATTGAAATTACATCATGTCTATTTCAGTTGGTAAAAATCTTTTGGGAAAAAATTAGCAATTTTCTAGGGCATTCCAATTTTCTGAAATTCACAGAATATACACTAAATGTCCTGATTGGAAATAAAGCCAACATACTTTCTCTTTACTGTATTTTTCCATAAAACCTACAAAGGAGGAAGGTTGATTGACTGAAATGGACACGTGGCATTAGCTTGAAGATGCTCGACCCACATCTCTCTCTCCCCCATGTTGCTACTGTACATGAGAAATTAAGTAATGTACTGTAAATCGCAACACGTTTTTCCAAATAAACACACACATTTCAAACCTCGGATATCGCTATGCTAGCTACTACATCCCACAAGGTAACCGACGTATTGAGGGTAATTAACAGTCATGCACTGGAAAATGTTTTTAATTTCAGATGGCATCCAGAACCAGCTAACTAGCTGTTTATACAAACTAAACCGTGTAATGATGCACAGTAAAAAAAAAAAAAAAAAGAGAGTAGGAATTAAGGTAGCAGCGACAAAAACAGCAGCCTCTTGTGGCAACCACTGCCATGATAGAAGATAAATATTGTTAATCGTCTAGGTGCACGTTGCACCGAGCAGGACTTGGTATCCTTCTCTGTCTAGTGTGAGTCCCAGCATCCACTCACTGCCTGCTCCTCTTCTGTACTCTCCAAAAGCCATGTTGCCATGGATACCACTATAGCTATTCAGCAGAATTCCAGCCACACAAGAAAATCATTTTCCTCATCTGTAGCAGGCTCCTTATATGAAAGTCTGCATCTGGCTTTACTTTCACAGCTCCATCTTGCTTTTTCTGCCTTTCTCCTTCATCTGCTTGCTTGTGTTACTTCCTGTCTGAGTCGCTACCTGCCTGTCTGCATATCTGACAGCCCACCTGCTTCAGCACACTTGCTTCTAAAGAGACATTATTTTCTTTTCAAGAGAGAAAACTGAGGAAACAATGGTCTCTTGCCCTAGTTCCTGCTTGGCTTTCATATGCTACAATACAATTTGATACCACTTATCCTCATGCAATGTTTTATATCTCTTTCCTTTCTCACCCCTCTCTCCTTTACTCCGGTCTCTCCCAGCCCTGAGTTTTGCTCCCAGTTTACAGGCAGGCAGGAAGGCTGGCTGAGGGCTGCTGTCCCTCTGCCAAAGCTAACAGCTAGCAAGGATGAAAGGCCACCTCTCATTGCCCTGCCTGGCCTGCTGCCGTCAAAGCAGTCCACTTCACATCTTTTGAGAAAATGTCTTCAATGCACTTTACAGCAGTGCCAGCTCCACAGTCATACTTCATGACAAATGATGAAATTACCTTGGACTTTGCTCAAAATACAACTCAGCTCCTTAAGCGAGATTTATGCTTCTGCGTTAAAGCTACGCCATGGCTGCATGCGTACGTACGTGGAGACATGGGCCATACGCCAGACCCTACGCCGTAGCCTGATGTGCACCTCGTGAAAAATGTAACTACATGTTGCGGCGATGCACGTCTCTCGCCCGTGGCGTGGTAGCTTTGCATTTCCCCCCCTTCTCATTTCCTGGTTCAAGGAGAGGGTTTCCTGCTAGAGATTTCCCACCGTGGTCCGAAAGCACAGGGGAGACACTTTGTTTCTCTCACTATGCCTCCAGAGTCTGTACTCGCTCCGAAGCTAAATAAAAAAAAAATCTTGCTTTTTGATGCGCCCCCTTGGCTATACATGTATAGCTTTCACACAGCGAATGAGCACACAAGTGTCTGATTCACGTCCACATTACATTTGTAGCTGCCCAGACTGTAGAAGTATTATCATGTATGTGGAGTGAAAACTTACAACCAGTCATTCACAAGAAACTCCATTAATTATGAAGGAGGTCTTGCTATCAGTCCCTAGAAATGTCATCAGTTGTTCTAAATTGCTCCGCTACTGGATTTTAAAACTGTTATGGCATTGTTTCATCACAAAAAAGGTAGAAAGTTAAAAATAAACGAAAGTCATCAGGCATTGACTAATAGGCCCTTGTCACAGTAGGAAAATTGTAAATGTAAGTAATAAAATTAGAAATGGCTGAATTCCATTTAGCGGCTTCAGTTTTAGGGTCCTGGTATTGTGCATGCTGTCTCACTGTCACATTTGAATAGAACAGAGCTATAGTTATTAACCAGTGTTATTACTTACACCATTGCTTTTCCAGTCCAAGTCCAAATGTCTGCTGTGAAAAACACTTATTGCCAGCACTGGGTCTGATACTTCAGCTGGGCATCATTTCACGCCTATATAGTTAAACCAAACCAGTGATATAGTGTCTGATTTTCCCACACTGACATCATTCACACTACCATGTCTTTATCTAATCAGTCAAGCAGAGAGGCTTTTTGTCTCTCTGTACTTGGTATTCTGATGTCAGTCAGTGTGCTGGACGTACCGTCACTTCTCCAGTGAACAGAGAACAGAACACAGTGACAACATTGAGATGATTAGCAGCCGGGATGAGATGTTCGGCGCTCCCAGTTCCCTGCTGAATGTGTGTATGTCTGGGTTTTTGTCTAACGGAGCCTTTGTATCCGTGTTTTCCCTTGTATGTGTATATGTTTTGGATTAAGACAGGACCGAATTGTTGACATGCTAGTCATGGGCATTAGCTTGGGCTCGTCACTTGTGAAAATGTACAAACATTCCCAGGTCATTCCCTTCTTAAAGGGGAACTCTATACACATCAAAGTGTGTTTAAAGGTCTTTGGGAGTACAACTGCATATTTGAAAAATAGTTGTATAGAGCCTTTATGGCTCCAGAAGGAGAGCTGCGCAAAGTCTGATAAATTGCCTCAAGTGATGTCACTTGACTCAGCGTTGAAAACTTGGGGGGGTGTAGTTCGAATGAAAGACATGAAACAGGAAAAGATAATCAAATGTCAGACAGAAACATTATGAACGTGCACGGTTTGTTGGTTATTTTTATGTACTATGAGCATAATGTAAAGGATTGATATGTGTGTTTTTGTATGGAAACTGGAGGGGAGAGGTGTTCAAATGCAGTCTGGATTCAGGTTCATGTTCACTAGTGTGTTGTCTCTGCTGGCACGGTTACTCGTCAGTGGAGGAGCCAGACTGGGCAGCAGTTCAGGGCTTCCCTCAGATCCACTCACCCAGGCCGTTGGACTCTTGAATATATATATGTAATTGAGACCAAATGCTGTCTCTAGTTTTAGTCATCCTCTCTGTCTATGTCTCACTCACTTTCACTGTTGTACTTGTTATCTGGGAGTCAACAATTAAAAAAAAAAAGTTTCCATTAATGTTAGACCTGGGCAAAGAAACGTAGACATAGTTCCAGAGTAAAAGCCTTTTTCTAACATATGCAAGTTAGAATCTGCCCAGTGCCACTAAAATGTTCGGTGTTTACACTGGTGTGACTAGAATCACGATGGCCTGATAAACATATGACGTCTCTGCTGTAAGTATGTATGCTCTGCCTTTATAACCTCTTTATGGTGTTGCACAAAACATTCTCTGTGCAAAAATCTGGATCAGATGAACCAAATCATGTACAGCAGTTACAGTATTTGTATGTGGCGTGACCAAATAGCATGTGTTGGTAAGGGAAAAAAAGGTCTTTAAATACTTTCTTTGCTTTGCATTGCAAATTTGTATGGCTGAGACCATATTTTGTGGCCAGGAATTGAAAAGGTAACTCCACCAGTGGACACTGGTGTCACTGGAGTGGAAAGTAAATGTGTAGCTCAGCTTAGACACATTTTATTGCCATCATTGAACTATGGAGAATCTTACCATATGTATGGAAGGGGTTGGGAATGTGAAAGCTTCTTTCACATACACTGAGGTGCTTCTGTCTTGACTTACATTGAAACACTCAGACTCTGTTTTGTACACACACACACACACACACACACACACACACACACACACACACACACACACACACACACACACACACACACACACACACACACACACACACACACACCGCATCATTTTCTCACCACACATCACACAAGACACAAATGGGCAAATACACACAGCACCCAAAAAAAAAAAAAAACTCATCCATCTTTGCATGCTGTGGCAAGCGGAGCCAGCTGCACTGTGCTGATTCAATAAGTTTAGAGGAATGTTAACAACTTCTCCAGGAATGCTGTGCAGTGAATTCCCAGTCATGTTGGGAGATCCAGACGCAGGGGCCTACTGAGGGAGAACGCCAGGATAAGCTCCGTCTCTGACAGTGGGACAGTTGTGATTTATCTATAGAACATGCTGTATCATTTTTATATCGGGCTCAGTAACTGTTTTAGTACTGACTAGACAATGCTGGATTTTGGGGGCCAATACTATACATATATTAATATTCATTTTTTTACCTAAACATGTGACACACAGACCCATTTTTGATAAAAACCCCATACAAGTATAACCCAGATACATATTAAGAGGGACATGTTGTTATTTTATTTCTGTACACTACATTTGAAGTCAGGAGACCGTTTTGCTTAGCATAAAGACTGGAAACAGGCAGGGGCAAACAGCTAGCAAGTTGGACTGGTTTCTAGGCCAGAACTAGTAACTTCTTGGATTCTCCGCTGGTTGCCTGGCAGCTGGTAATAATAACACCCTCCAAACCCCGTAAATTGTCTTTATTATGCTTAATGTTTTTGTACGGATTAAACAAACCAAATATAGCATGTTAATTAGTGAGCTTTAAAGGTGCTGTTAGCAAGATTTTGTTTTCAGAGCCAGGCTAGCCGTTTCCCCGTTTCCGGTCGTTGGGCTAAGCGAAGCTAACAGGCTGCTGGGTGGAGCTTCATATTTACTGTACATATATGAGAGTGGTATCAGTCCTCTCAACTCAACTATCAACTCTCTGCAGAGAAAGTGAAATGTTCAACTATTTATTTTAAAATAAGCTTGTAGCAAGCCTTATGATTACATGGATATGCTAAAATGTCCATCAACATAAATTTACCATAGGTCACTGTGCTATTGTTATTAACTTTCTTATTTCTTTTTCTAAATTATCTGAAAGTTATACTTTCGGACACTGATAATATCAGGTATTTTTCTTACTTTTTGCAAACGTCATAAGGTCTCCACTGGCTCTTACAAGTCCAATATGTTTCCAAATAGTCAGCCATTGAGCCATTGAGGCATGAACAAGAACAATCATATTTTCACACACACTACTCATCTCGTGCCATTTGGAAAAGAACACAAAACTTTTACTGGTTGGAACACAATGCGACCATGGGGGGCAAAGAAGGAAAACAGACACAGATTGAGAGATGGGCTGTTTGTTTTGTCTGCACCACCACTGTGTCCTTGGACCAGCATCTGGGAAAGGGCCTAATGCTGAAATGACGAGTTCCAGAAGTGTAGCTGACTGTTTGTGCCTTCACATCCCAGTCTCTTCCCAGACCTGATCCGACAGGACCAAAACTGCTCTCCTCAACAACTGCCTCCTTGTTCTGCTCTCCGTCCCTCTTCCTGTCATCTCAGTCCCTTTCTTCTTCTTTCTCCATGTTCCCAAAGCCTCTCTGTAGGGACAGGTATCTCCTCATTGGTTCCTCCAAGTCTCTCTTCCTCCTTTTCCTATACCTCCTCCTCTTTTCTTCTCATCCCCTCTGGTCCTTTCTCTGCTGATAGCCGAACCAGCTGTGGCTCCAGCAGCACAGCTGCCCGAGCTCTGCACCTCTCATGCACACATGCGTGCCTGTGTGCTTACACACAAATACAGACTCATACAGACAGAGACAGTGTGTGCTGTGTGTGAGTGGACCAGGATGTTCCTGTCTCTCTTCCCACCGGCTCGCTTGCTGGGCTGCGGATGTTTTTTCTGTCTCCCTCTGTGAATCCCTCACTTTCTTCTGTCCTTCTTTGCATTCAATTACTTTTTATCAGCTTTGCTCTCCATCGGTTTACAACAATAGGTTTCTCTCTCTGTCTCTTCCTCCCTGCTTGTCTGTCTGTTTCTCATTTTGTCATTCCATAATTGTGGTTTTTCAGGCATTGTTGGGTTTGCATCCAGTGATTTATCAAAAAAAAATGTTGATTGTTAAAATCTGTTTGCCTCATATATCATTAAACACAGAAAGCATTGTTACTGGCATGTGCTTCAAAACAGTGGTGGCAGTGACAATGTTGCCACTGATGTGCTGCAGTATACTGTATGTTTTATATGTAATAGTTGTGGAGTCTTTTACAGTGTTGTAAACATGCTAATACAGAACTTAATAAGCCAGCATGTACTGTACGTATTTGCTCAACCTCCCTGATGATTTTTAAACATGTTTCTTAGCACGGATCGACTGAGACCTTGGGAACTACAGCAGTGACTCACAACCTTTTTGGCTTGTGGCCCCTTCAAATCAGACAATATCTGCTTGTTGGTGGTTATGTATGTTATGAGCAGTTCAACCACATACTGATGTTTTCCTTGTCAGATTGTTTCTTTTTAAGAGGCATAAAAAGAGGGTTTTGTGTAATAAAAATATGTAAATGTTTTCTTTGTTGCTTCTTTTAAAACTTCTGGAATTATGGAATTATGCGTCTTGATAACACGCCAAAACTGCATACGAATTGGCGTGTCATACATACGCCACTTTATGAGATCAGTCTGGAATACGGGTATTTCCCTTCTAACTTTTTACAGTACAAGCAGACAAGCTAGCAAGGTTACCAAACACTTGCTTACTGATGACTTCCACTTGCAGGCCGTAGAGTCTCCATATGTAGGTAAGAGCGAGAGAGAGTGAATCGAATAGGACAGGACAATATCCTCCGTAAACCAAGAGTCAGTAATGGCGGCCATATGTTTCACCACACATGCAAATGTTTAACCATGCTCCTCCCCTCTCTGTCTCACACTCACAAACCCTTGCACTCCATTTCTTTGTTTTTGTCTCTGTTCTACAAAGCAGGTATACATACACATGTAGTTTCCTGTCTGCAGCAGCAATCCAGTGAATAGTTTAAATTTGAACTCCCCTCAGCCTGTCTGTTTTTCTGTCAATGTTTGCTCCAATTTTTCTTAGTTGCATTCCTCCTTTGCAGCCTCCAAGGCTGTCGTTCCTGTAACTGTTTTTATTTCTGTCTCCCTTTCGCTTCATATGGAATCAATATTTTCAGTTTGGCGATATAGAAATGTTAACAGTTAGCTGTAGGAGGGGATGTGAGGATAGAGGAGAGGTGTTAGGGCGAGGGGGGAGAAAGAAGAGAAAACCCATGGAAAGTTGAAACAAAGAGGAGGACTCTGTAGATCTCTGGAATGATCTGCCTGCCTGACTTGCCAGCACTGAGACGACTGGTGAGCGGGCTGCCAGATCAGAGAACAGCAGATGTTTTCTGGTCTGGGATGGATGGATTGATGTATCAATTTTTATCCAGAGCTTGATGTGTAGAATGCTCGAGTGGTTGAGTTGGTGAGCGGTTTGCTTCACGTGCTGCACAAACGCTGACTAACGCAGGCGTCTGTAGTTTGGCTTGGAGATCCTGACAGCAGCTCATTTCTGCACTGTCGGTGAGTCCGACCTAAATCATGACTTCTGGTAGCTGTGCCAAGAGAAATCTAAATGTTACTTCATATGAATTCACTTGCCACATACCGAAGTATTTCCAATCCATCAAAACGTTGCTGAAATATTTTTGTTCTGATGCTTTCATGGACTCTCTATGGGCTTCTCCCTTGACTGTATGCCTCCCGATTTCCTGCGAGCTTCTCCTGACAATACGGTAATTTCTCTACTGTGCGACAGAAAGTTGCGTGGTTATGACAAAATCGTTAGCCTATTTTTACAAAAACACCTGCTACGGGGCCATAACGTGAGATACAAGGTAATGGAGCCTTTTATACATTGTCCTGTTTCTTTAGAAATAAACAATGGACAAATAAAGTCTCCAAACGCTTCAGATGTAAAGTTATTCGCTGTCAAAGTGACACCAAAATGAATTGCAGTCAGTAGGATGCTAGCGGCAGGTGATGGCTTGTTAGCCTTAGAAACTCCCCATAGGAGGTACGCTTTCCGGATGCTTGCCTACCCCCTTGTTAATTACCACAAAGCTAGGTGACGATGGGCAGGACTGTCCAGTTCTTGACAGCACATCTAAATAATATCTTCATCCACAGAGGTCCCTTAGGTTTTATTTATTAATAATATATAGTCATTTTTCTTGACTTTAGTGGAGGCCAATTCAGCGGGGCAGTCTTCCATTAGCAATAAATGGCAGCAAAAACTCTCATGCGTGTATTTATGAGGTTTACTGTACTTTTATGTGGTCTAACTGACTGAATGATGTGCAGGAGGAAGTGAAATTGTATTGAGGACAACTTCATTGCTGCTTCAGTTATCCTGCGAGGATCTGATTCTATAGTCTATAGTTTATATGCATTCCCAGCTAGAAAGAAGAAAAACAGCCTCTAGACGTAGGGTCAGCAGATCTCGTCTTCTATGATTCCTGACTTGGAGGCAACAGATGTCTGGTTATAAATGTGTGTATTTTATAGGCACCTGTCTAGTCTTACAGCACTGTCACTTTACACTGCTGTCTCATATTGAGTGTCTTATTGGCTCTAGAGAGCACAATTACCTAATTTATGTTCTTTATTCTAGCAGTGGTATTTCTACGGTGACGATGGTTCTGCCCAACGGCTAAATAGTTTCAGTGTTTAACATAGATTGGATTTACACTTAAGTTTTGCTGCCTTCAGCACCACGTTGATGAAAAAATAAACATGAGCCACAGAATTTTTGTCAAATATATCAGTATTTACACATGACAGCCTTTAAATACATTTGAACATGTACTTATGGCATGATGGCAATATACTTGTGCTTATTTGGCATAAAGGTTCAACCTGTTTACGTGTTTTGTCTATCAGCAGCCAAACCTAATAAACTCCACAATCAGTTTCACATTTAGTGCGTCTGTGTGTTCATAAATTCACGTTCAACTTTCCTTACACAGATGTTATGCTCACCTACAGACCACAGTTTAATACCAGTTGTAAATGGGCTCAGTGTTGTCTTAGCCCTCAAGGAAAAAAATGTTGGTACAGTGAAATGGGTGATTCAAGTACTGCATACCAAAAAGAAATCATCCAAGTCCAAAGTTTTAGTGGTGTATCTGTTTTTTGTGAACACAGCCTTATAAGCAGGTTTTTTTTTTTCTATTTCTATTTCTCCATCATCTTTCTGCTTGAGCAATGTAACAATTTCCTCTTTAGCTGCATATTTGGTTTGGACTTGGAAACAAACTCTAAATGTTTGCTCAGTCTGGTGACCTCCTCAACTCACACACTCCTCACGTATCTTTCCCTCCACCTTACACACACACACACACACACACACACACCTGTCTTATACTAGTTTATTTCGTTATGCTCGTCTGGAAAGTTGACAGTTCAAACTGGCCAAATGTTCCAATGCAGACCGGTGTGTTTTGCTCGTTATCAAAGTACTACGTTTGTTTAAAGGCTCAACTCCTAAGATACCTTTTAATAAAGATGATTCTTGTAGTTTTTCAACCCCTCTAACTGTTTTGCTCCCTACCACCATCTTCCTTCTTTTCGCCTTTCTTGACCTCTCTACCTAACTTGCAGATATGCCAGTCACAAAAAAAAATAAAAAATCTTTCCCTTGGAGAAAAGAAGGCAACATCAGACTGATTTCAGTCTGAATATCAAGCTGCTGCAACTCTCCCTCTTGGCTCTTTTTCCCAAGTTGTGAACATTATTTAACCAGACACATTAACTAGATCACTTCCTAATTTTCTAACACCAGAGAATACATATATATATATATATATATATATAGATTGAGAGAAACATGAACTGCCTTTTTTTTTTGTGTTTTGGCCTACTGCCCAGCTGCTAGAAGAGAATGAAATGTGGCAAAGCAGTCAGCCTTCATTCAACTAGGAAGTAAGCAATGAGTAGAAACGATCGCAGTTTAAACAAGTAAATTTAATATAAAAATAAGAGAGACCGAGAAAAGAAGTGCACAATGACTCTTTATTGCTGTTTGACATACAAATGGCACACTCTGGATGGTTGATGTATCTTGCTGTTTTTGGATTTGTTGGCTGGCTGAGTGACTGAATGCCTTTTGGCTGCGAGAGGGTGTCAGTGTGGTTGACTAGCAAACCCATCCTGCCTCCAGGCTGCACCTGCAGACCTGTGGTACTCGGCTGAATGATGGATCTGGTGCAAAGGCTGAGTGTCCCACCCCTGCGGTCACCACTAATGAAAAACAGGCACGAGGAGACAGCTGCTTTCACTTCCTGGATCTCTTACTGTTCGGAAACTGGGATTCAATGTCATGTCGCACTGCAATTGGGGTTTTTCGGGGCTAATCCACCATAGTGGTAGCATACAGTGCCAGTGTTTGTTTATATATGGAGCAGATACTACACGTGCTACTTTGGAGTAGATTCACCTTCATTCAGTTTGATTTGATTGTTTGTTTCACCGCACCTTTCTTGTTCAAACTGTTAAGACATCTTTTAGGGGAAATATGCTACTAGTGTTCATTTACCAATCTACCTGACTGTCACATGAAATATTTTATCTTACCATTAGTCCCGTTTAAAAACAAGTGAGGAAAAATTGTGCATCTGAAATCTATCAAATTTCAGTTATTGCTCAGAGTGGAAACATACTGTATCTCTGATGTTGCCGTTATTTTGTTGTATTTTATTTATATATATATATATATATATATATATATATATTCTATACTCTTATTTTCATAAATTGGCCTGTACGCATGTAACTAACCATAAAACCACAAATTGTTGTTTATACATTTCTGTAAATGTATTAATAAGTGAGCTTAGAGGTGTTGATACATGTTTTTAAAATCTTTTGACAACGGTTTTCTTCCACTTCTATATGCTAAGCTAGGCTAATTACATATTAGGGCTGCTCCCTCTTAGTCGATTAGTCGACTAATCGGTCGTTTGGCTTTTTTCATGCTGAATGACTTATTTCCAAGAAACGTACGAGCACATCTCTGGTAAACACAAGAATTAAAGTGGTGCTTTTGCATGACTCTTGGCGGAGAAACTCAGATTTACAGATCTGTCGATTAAATCAACTAATCGAATAGTCGATACAATTGAGTGAGTGTTAGTCGACTAAGAATTTCTTCAATCGAGCACAGCCCTACTACATATTGACACCAGCTCCATACTTAACATACAGACATGGCATTGATTCTCTTCCCACATTTTGGAAAGAAAGTGAATTGGCAAAGATGAAATGTTTGGTTGTTAGGGATATATTTGTGTTTGCTTCTGTTGCTTTCTATTTCTCATTAGCTTCCTCTTTCTCTACCGCCTGTTTTAGCTTAAATTTCTCCATTACTTTCATTTCTGCCTTTTTTTTGTTTTTTAAAAGGATTTCCAAATATGTGTTGTAATTTAAGGGTTTTTAGATGAGAAGATCTGTTGTGGGCTCCACAGCTTTACAAAGAGTGCATGATTTTACAAAATACTTGGGCAAGGCACTAACGTTACATCAAAATACTACAAAGATTTTGGTGCCTGTCAGTTTTTAAATTTTTTTGCAGCTTTATAGTAAATGCTAAACCTGCTCTACATACGACTTAACTGCCTGTCTAACCGAGAGGCTGGTCTGAGTGCTTACTCTGAAAGATCCCATTCAGTGAAAATCCTAGCAGAGAATGAGGGCAGGTAGACTTGACGCAGACTAAACAAAAACGTGTGAAAGAAGAGAAGCAGTCCGATCACGTGTTGAATAAAACAGGACCCGGGCCTCTGCTTTGTATCACTTTCTGTCGCTCTCTGTCAGTCTGGCATTGGTATTTGTTGATCTGCTGGGTGGACGTCTGCTGTTGTCGGATAATAAAATGTAAGAACTGAAAAGAATTATAGGTAATAGTTTGCATGCATTTCTTAAGGGAATAGTGTTATCTAAACCACAGACTGGCTCGACGTTGACAGAGCCATAAATGCAGGCCACATCTTCTAAAAATGTTGCCGACTGTTATATGATACACATCTCTCCTTTAGTATTGACACTTATCGTCGCACTCATGTTATCAGCAGCCACGTGTGCCGCATGTAACCAGCTGTAATGAACTCTTGAGAGAGAGGAGTATTCCCCTGCCCCAGTATAAACACAGACAGGAGTGAACACTCTGAGTTTTTGACTCTTAGCAGGCTCCTCCTCTGTGTATTTTTATAAAGCTAAAAGAACACCATGTAGAGAAAGCACACAAGTCAGCCATTATTCCTGGACCGCTCTCACATTGGTCACATTCCCAAAGAAAACTCCAGCTTTGTTCACGTCTTAACTCTCTCTCCTCCTAACACTGTCCATCTCCTCAGTCTATCGCTCTCCTGGTATGCAGCGTCATTACTATGGTATTCTATGGTACTTGTTGCAGCCACAGCTCAACATTTTTATTTTTTTTTTTCTCTTTGGGAAATGGCCAACACACATCCTTCCAGCATGTCAGCGCAGTTACCACAGAAAATTAGAAAAGCCTCTTATCACCACTACAGATAGACTTAACGTACCCCAGTTTTTTTAGGTTAATTAACCTAAAGATGTACATGAACATGGAATTATTTCTGGCTGAGGTGATTTGAAAAGAAAAAGGGTCCACTCTTGATGAAGATAAAGGTCTGTTTATTAATGATTTGGACCTCCTTTTATGCCTGTGTTGTCCCGTTAGATAGATGGGCTCTGCTGGTTATTCCTAGGCCTCGACTGCTGACAGAGTAGACAGGCTATGTCTGTAACATCTTTAAATCATTTCTTAAAACAATCTTTTATAAGCCTCTGTTAATATTCAATATGTTTTATCGCTCCACTTTTGACATTCAATGTTTTGTATCTACTTTCTAACAGTATTTCATTGTCCCTGTGAAAAGTGCTTTATAAATAATCCTAATAGACTTTCAGTATGACAGGGAGCAGTCCCACTTTTTTACATCCCTGTTATTTTTCCCCTTTACAGCTGATTCTGTACATATGATGAAAAACTGCAGTTTTTAAAGGTGTATGTGTAGTCAACTGCATATTTATGTTTGTTTAGTCTCGCTTTGCCAGACCTTCCTCCACAGCGCTGCGGAAGAGGGTCTGGCTAGGCCACACAGCATTCCGGGATGTTTATTGGCATGTCTTTAAACCAATCACAATCGTCTTGGGCGGCGCTAAGCTCCGCACGGAGCCACGGTGCCGCTGCAAAATAGCCTCGGGAAGGGAACTTGTTTTTGTGGAACATGTGTACGTTCAAAGTTGTTTTAGTCCTGCAACAGAAAACTCAGATTGGACAGATCAGTCTAGCTAGCTGTCTGGATTTAACTTGCAATGATCTGAGGAGCAGTTAACCATAGTCCTCATAAATCAACCAGAGTTTAAAATTCCAACACAAAGAAAGCGTAAGGTAACGGACATCCGGCCGAAAAGAAGGACATACAGCGGAACTTCCTGGCGGCAACAGAGCAATCCCGGAAGTGGAAGGTCGTCGATAACGACTGTTTGTTATACGTGGTGTTGTGAAAAAGACAAGTCTAATAGTATTTGTGTGCGTCTTCCTACAGGTGGCCTACCTGGGTAAGGTGACTATCTCAGGGACCCAGTTCCTGTCTGGCTGCACAGAGTCGGCGGTGGTGGGTCTTGTGGAGCGTCGTGGCCTTGCTCAGCAGCAGGGCAGCTGCCCCGAAGGCAACTCTCTGCTGGAGATCCGGCCCTTCCAGGTGCGTCTTCACCACCTGGATGAGCACGGCGAGGCCTCAGTAACCATGGACACCTACCAGGTGGCGCGGATCGCCTACTGCACAGCCGACCACAGCGTCAGACCCAACGTTTTCGCCTGGATCTACCGGGAGATCAACGATGACCTGACCTTCCAGATGGACTGCCATGCTGTGGAGTGCGAGAGCAAGCTGGAGGCCAAGAAATTGGCACACTCGATGATGGAGGCTTTCCGCAAGACTTTCCACAGCATGCGCAGCGATGGGCGCATCCACAAGAGTGGCTCATCGGACGACTTTGCTGAGGACTCATCCAGCCCTGAAGACTCGACCCCAGACGACGGTTGAACTAAAACTCCCCTAAACTCCTGATCTCCATCCTAACTAAGCGAGGGGGTGACCGGAAGGATGGACAGATTACCTGCTCTCTCTCATTCTCCCACCTACTATCTCATTCTGTTATCAATTTGGAACAAAATTAAGTGAACCTGTGAACCAACACACCCAGGATAATGAAGTAGCTTTTTAATACTGTAAATGGAAGGTAGATGAAAAAAGGAGTTACAAAAGACCTACATTTACATACAGGGATAGCAAAGTGCTGCCACATTAAATAACTGGTCCTCAAAGACACACAGGGGTCTTTTATGGACCTCTGTAAACGCCCTCAAGAGATTGACTCAACATTGCCATCTTCATTTTCAACCACTGTCGCTCCTGCACTCAGCGGAGACTCTGTTTGTGGTTCTTAAGCTTTTTCACCCAGGAAACGACAACATTTAGTCCCTGTTCTTCTGACCCCAGCTCATGACAACCTATTGCTACTCTTGCCATGTAGGGACCCAGCAGAATAGGCCTGTGACCTATTTTGGGTCCCAACCCAGAGTTTATGAGACTGTTGGAGCACATAAAGTCTTTAAATGTTTAATTATGTGGATCGATCTCTGTTACAATGCCTTTTGGCCTTGCTATTTGCGAATGAGGATGTGAAAGAAAAGCTAAGCCTTTAAGCACTATTCATATTATCACTATGGTACCTTAGTCCAACCCCGAAATTATTCGCCGGCACGGCTGTCAAGTGAACGACGGAGCCGGAGCTTCTACCGCCATCTCCGTATAATAGGTACTTAAAGATTCAGAGTATGCATACGGTACCTGGGAGAATATAGGTGCTACATAGAGGTTTCATTTTAGAAGTTCTCACTGGGCTGGAAGCCTGGGCCTGTCTGCGACACCTTAATCATCTACTTCTGTTTTGAGTATATCAAAATCCAGGCTGGATTTTGATTGTCAGATTATGTGCTCAGATTATGTGCCTCACTTTCCTCTCACATTAGTTTGGTCTCCTACCCAGGTCCCTATGTGTGTATGTGTGGCCGTGTGTGTGTGCCAACCTTTTTGTTTTAGTTTTTCTGTGTGTGTAGGTGTAATTGCTTACTTCTGTACTTTGTGTACATGAATGTACACGTGAGTGCTTGCATCTGTGTGTGTGTGTGTGTGTGTGTGTGTGTGTGTGTGTGTGTGTGTGTGTGTGTGTGTGTGTGAAAGAGAAAAGGTAAGGTAAGGGAGGAGGAAGATTGGGGGGGGGGGGATTGAATGATTAGCTGGAAGTTACTTCTCATCTCCCTGGAAGCATCCATTGTTGATGCTTAAGGAGGTGTTTTAAAATCAAGACATGGTACTATGACCATTTGCCACGTTTTCTTACTTTTATCTCGTATGAAATGAAAACATAAGAGTCCGAATGTGCGAGTCACCGAGGTTGTAGGACCCTGAAACACAGCTGTCCAAGGTAATGACTGACACCTCCTGGTCTCTGCTGAATGTATGATGAGTCCAACGTGCAGCGAGTGCCTCACACCATCTCCGGACACTTCAGTCTCCCATAATAAGTTGTAGGGGACAGTTAGTGACCAATTTCACTCTGCTCTGCTGCCCTGCATTGAGGCACCATTGTGGGGTTAAAAACTCCCCATGCCACTTTCTTCTTCTTTTCTAAAAAGGACTGTATTGAACAGATTGGACGCTACCAGTGGAAACAGTCTTTGGTCAGTGACTCAAACAGAATGATTAAGTGGCTCTGGTTAAAACGCACACACTCAAATATACACACCTACATACAATTATACATATGTACACACACACATTGTAATTGAATCTTGCTCAATAAGCTTATGTAAATACAAATGTATCACTTTCCAAATATTACAGCATAAATGTTGATAGCTATTTTAAATGAAAAAAAAAAACATGTTGAGGAACCATCATATGATACAGAAACAGTGTTATAAAGCCTACTGTGAATAAATAAGTGGAGAGGTGTGTGTGTGTGTGTGTGTGTGTGTGTGTGTGTGTGTGTGTGTGTGTGTGTGTGTGTGTGTGTGTGTGTGTGTGTGTGTGTGTGTGTGTGTGTGTGTGTGTGTGTGTGTGTGTGTGTGTGTGTGTGTGTGTGTGTGTGTGTGTGCGTATAAGCATGCTGAGGGGTGTGTATGGACAGGCCGGAGGGGGGGGGGAGAATGTTTATAAAGCTGTAGATTACTGTGTCATGTCTGTCTGAAAGCTCAGACGTGCTTTAAATGTTTGAAAAATGTTACCTTAAGTGTTTTCTATACAGTGTTTGCAAAGCTCAAGAAACAATTGCATATAAAGTATTTACCAAGATCAAGTGCGTGATGGTGTGTTCTGTTTAGTCTCAAATCCACATCTCATATCTCATTCTCCACTGTCATCATGCCAGCTAAAATATTTTTTTAGTCTTTAACCTCTGCTTGATTTTAACTTGTAGATTCCCTTCTGTGGCTGCATGTGGGAGGATAAATACAAAGCATGTTCAGTTTTAGAACAAACAGAACCGGTAACCAGATGATGCTCTGACACTGCCAGGACAGATGTAAGGCATAACAGCACAGTCCTCCATACATGTTCAGGATGGCAGTAGCTCAGCCCGTAGCGACTTGGCTTGGGAGCCAGACAGTTGCCTGTTCAAGTTCCTGTGTGGACCAAAGTATGGAGTGTGGACTGGTGGCTGGAGAGGTGACAGTTCACCTCCTGGGGCTTTGCCAAAGGTGCCCTTTAGCAAGGCACCAAACCTCTCCATTAGTGCATGTATGGGTCCTGGACATGTGTGTGGATTTTGGGCCTGTGTGCAATAACTAACAACAACAGAGAGGAAAAAATGTAATTTCCCCATTGCGGGATCAATAAAGTATGTCTGTCTTAATTTGAATGTTGCAGCATACTGGAATGTGACTTTCCTGAAACTTCTCAAGGTATAAAATCTGTTTTTGTGTGTGTGTGTGTGTGTGTGTGTGTGTGTGTGTGTGTGTGTGTGTGTGTGTGTGTGTGTGTGTGTTAAGAAATGTTTGGATGCGACTTAATCTAACACAAAGACTAATCATTCCGTTTAATGCCAAGTGTAGGTGGGGTGAGTGTTTTACAATCACTCCTCCGCTGCCTGTGGTCACTGTTGCCCTGAACAAACTCCTAAACATAACTTTATTAACTTTATGGTATTTCCATGCATATTTCAGGTTTAAGTGTGACACTGCCTTTATCCGTCCTCTGAAGGAGGTTTTTATGCTCCCATTCTTCACATTCCTCTGTCTTCTCAGATCTGTCTTTTATTGTGTTGTTGTGTTCCGGCCTCTCGTCTGCCAGAATGTAGCAGACCTTGTCTCTTCAAAGTGCCCACATCAATAACAAGATAACTAGCTGCTCTCTGCTTCTGTGGCCCGGCGATCATTTTGCAGTTTAAGAGCTGCAGAGAATTGGAGGCAAAATGGATGCTGTGAAGAATGTTAATGTGTGTTGAATGAGAACACTGCCTCCCTCTGGCAATAAGAGTTACAGCCTTTTGCTTTGAATGTTTTTTTCAAAGAAGCCTTTTCATGTTTTCATAAACAGTCCAACTCATTACACTTTTGTATATGGCAAGAGGGAAACAGATTGTTTTGCTGTTACATAATTGGCTTATTTAGGGTGGGGGTGGTAACACAGGCTGTATTTTGTGCACCCTGATGCACCAAATGGACATTGATGTACATTGTGCAGACATTTCCTGATTTAAGTAATGGTTTGCATTAAACAGATGCAACATTGAATCAGCCACAATCATATGATATAATCTGACCACAATTACTGATAATCATATCTGCACTAGAAGTTTTATAACACTGTGTCAACAACGCCTTCTGCCCCCATCTCTTCCTGCTCACTGTACACAAGCCTCACTGTTTAGATGCCTCTTTGTCTTGGATATCTGCTGAGCATACACTCTCCAATCGCTCACTGTGCTCTTGTGTCTGACCCACTTCCAGCAGTGCATCAGCACAGAGGGGCCCTGTGGGGCCCAGAAAGAGGCTACCCCCGGCAGCCTGCATCTCTGATCCATTGAGGCATCAAGTCAGTCAGCTCACAATACCACTCTGTTACCACTCCAGCAGTCCAATTTTCCTCCTTCAAAGTCCCAGAACCGCCTGTCTATCCACCCACTAAGAGTCCACACGCTTGAGGTCTGGCTTGGGTTGGGAGCGGTGCCAATACTGGATTCTAATCAGACTCCTCATATTCATTCACTATCTTTGCCTTACTCGCTTTATCTCTCAGCTGCCGCTGCCCAAGTAGGGGGCCTGGGCCTCTTGGAGAGAGAACTGTAAACATATGTGTGTAACATCTGTGAAATGAACCAGGACTCGTACACATTCTTTCTGCCTCTGGCTTGACTGATGAAGCACACTTTACGTTGTGTGGTTCAACATGGTGAAACAATATTTAACCATTCAAACATTCAAAAAGCATTTGTGGAGAGTATTCTATAGTAGCCAGGCAGATACAAAATGATTGTTATATATACCGGTCAAAAGTTTGGGGTCACTTAGAAATTTCCATTCCACTCCATTACAGACAGAATACCAGCTGAGATCAGTTGCATTGTTTTTTTAATCAGGGCAGCACTTTTCAGATTACATTATGTGCTTATTTATATATATATAACCACTGTTAATTCAGTACAGGCAATATTCAATTTTGTGCTGTAGACAAATTTCACATTTGTATCTGTCTCTGTTTTCCCTGTAATATGCAAAACATTACAGAAATATGAAAAGAAAACTAGTTTAAAATCTAAAGTACTGAAGGTAATGTATCTGCCAGACCTGAGGATGGATGATAAAAAGGACATCCTCCGTTAGATTGCAGTATTTCTTTCTGAAATGCAAACCATTTCCTTTGATCATGTCCAGATCCCCTAAAGCCTTCATATGATTTAAGATTCCTGTCATAATGAAATGTGGACTGGAATGAAGAGAAAGGAGGCGGACGTCACAACCTAAGACTTCAGACTCTCAGCTAACCAAAGCCCTGAGGATTCAGTGCACATCGCTATTGTAATACATTTACAGATGAGATGCTGCCCTGAATCCCTTGCGGACAGGAAATGTCTGGACTGAGATCCAGGAGGAGCTGGATTGTCAGGAACAAGGGATAAGAGTCTGAAAGAACAACCAACTAAAACAGATCCTGAAGCACAAATGTCGCTGGCTCTGTCTGTAAAGTCCTACTGTTTTAATGCTATTCAACTGTCCACACACCTGTTACTGTTTAGAGTTTTTATACAAGAAAACTTTACTTTAGAAGTAACTTGCTGAAGATATCATTTTCTGAAAGCACATGGCCTGTTTTTTTTCTTCACATTAAATGAATAGCTAGGCCTTTTGGAAAATAGGCTTACTCACATTTTTTTGCAGAGAGCTTGATAATATATAATCGTATTCCCAAAATGTCAAACTATTCCAAAACAATTTTTTTGTAAAAGTTTATTCTCATTGTAGTTTTCCTATTTTGCTATACTGAACTAAGCAGTTTAAATTATTTTTAGGTTGTATGTAATTTATCCCATTTTTGTGTATATGAGTATCTTCTGCTGAATTGTGGGGCTGAAAACTGATTGTGGTGGTTCGATGCCAAAGAAGGAAGGGTGGAAAGAAGTATATAGGATAGTATAAAAGTGGAAAGGGTGGAGAAAAACAGTAGGATGAATAGGTGACAGGAGTGAAGACGCGGCTCATGTGGTCGGGCATCTTGCACCCAGATGTTGAGGGAAGAGTTGGGTAATCCAGCTCTGTCACATCCTGCCGCTCAGGCCAAAATAACAGCTCGGAAAATAAACAACTGACCTAACTGTCTCATCGGTTGAGAATGAGGTCACAGACACAAATAGATAGATGCCTGAAAAGACAAGAAAAAAAACACTTTTTCATATTTGGTCTGGTTAAAACTTAAAGGTGCAATATGTAATACTGACTGCTAGTGTTTAAAAATAGTTACTGCAGTACAAATTCAAAATACTGGAGAGTCTCCAGAGACTCAAAGTTCACAGAGGTTGCCAGGTTGAGACAGCAGCATCCATAGTCTCGCTTTACCAGACCCTCCTCCAAAGCGCACTGGAGGAGCATCCACAACAATGTTTCTAGACACTTGTCTCATATAGCCAGAAATTACTTCACAGCACAGCAGAGTAGCTAACGTTAGATGCTGGCTATATTGACAGTCATAGAAGCGCATGCTCACGTGGAGCTCTGTATCCAACTGACAGACACACTTTTTCAGCTTAGAATTACGGTAGGAACCGCTAAAAACACAACAACCTCGCAGTCCTCTCCACCCGATGGACAGACACACTTCCTAGACTTAGAATTTCTGTAGGAACCATTAAAAATAATACTACCTTGCCGTCCTCTCCACCCGACTGCAGGGCTGCCAACTTTTCAAAAAACCTTGGAGTGCGATTTGGTGGGGCCAACCAAAATTTTGCCACATACAAAGCATTTTTTTTTTTTTGGCTCATTCAGCATCATTACCGTACAGCAATCAGTGGTTCTCGGTGTAGGGACCACGGTCCCAAAGTTTAATAACATTGGTCTACCAAAGGGATCTACTAGGACCACTGAAATTCTAAAGAATGAGAACCACTGATTTACAGAAATTCTAATCCTTCAAAACTAAATAAATAGAAATAACCATTTTTGGACACCAGGGGGACTGGTGGCCAAAGAGAAAAACCTCCTTAGATTAGGCAGTGAGGGAAATTCATTCTTCAATCAAGGCCTTTCCCCACCACAAGGTCCAGCAGAAAATAGACTGAAAAACACCAACAGTAAGACAAAAGAGCTGACTGCGCGCTGGGTACAGAGTACAGCGAGCTGCCGGTCGTGATGCTTCGTCAGGTCAGCAGTAGTTGGGGGTGTAGTTACACCAGAATAGGTAACTGTGCGCTGCGTACCAGAGCATCGCGAGCTGCCGGTCGTGGTGCTCTGGCCATTGTTTTCCCCGAAACGAACTTCCCTCCCTGGCACAAAGTCGTGTGTTAACGGCCACCCATCCACCTCCCTACGCGGCCAGCCACGTTCTTTTACAGCAGCACTCAATGAGGTGCACAGCACAGAGCAAAAAAAGACGTGGAAATCATACATTACAGTGCAGTGCTTATCTTTTCGTAGCTTTTCGAACGTATAGTTCATGAGAACAGGGTGTGTTTAGTTGTAGCCTATGCATTAGTGTGGCAGAGTCAGTTTAATAAGTCACACAAAACGAATAAGCAAACGTTATTAAAAGTTTAAGAGCATAAATACTCAAGCATATAAATATACGCAATAAATACTCAAAGCATACATACCTGAAGCTGGGGAAATGTGGGGGAAAATGCGCCTGGGATGGCTTGTTAAGTAGCATCGCAAATGTGAGAAAATTTCACAGACAGGTGGCGCTCTTGAACTGCCTCACCGTCTCTGAAAACATAACTAGTCGATCACAAGTGGCTCAACAGGTAGATCTATAGATAAACTCACCTTTCAGGCATTTGACCGACTGGGTTGACACTTCAGCGTGAGATATCGGGGGTGTGGCATGTGAGCGTGTGAAACCAATCAAATGAGTGTGTCTCACGGCCAATGCGTGAGAGTTGGCAACCCTGCTACTGAACACACTTTATTGGCTTAGAATTACTGCAACAATCGCTTAACACACTGCAAACTCATGGTCCTCTTTTCCCAATTTACAGCCCCCTTCTCTTGTCTTAAAATAACTCACTGTTGTCGGCTACGGCCGCTGAACAGGCTACATGTTGTAAACAGCCGTGGCCCGCTTGCCTGGTCCTCCGGTAACGTTAGCAGGGTTAGCATGGCGGTGTTAGCCAGGATCACTTTACTGGCTGTATCTCAATTGTTTTTGCGAGTAACCAACTTGAGTACTCTAGTTATATCATTCAATGTGAGTACACAAATGTTGAAATGACGTGAAATGCCCGGACCGTTGTAGCCGTGATAAATTAGCCTGAAGATAATGCTTACCTGTTCAGGAGGAAATTAGCCAACTCTGCGTCCTTTTGGGCTCTAAGCTGTCTCCATCTTTCAAATACATTGCCAGTATCTACCTGGGATTTGTTACATCTCTGGTCACGCAACTGTTAGAAACATGCCAGGGTTTTTTAGGTCGGGTAGAATCTATCTCCGTTGATCCCGTTCGTTTGCTGCTTTAATGGCTGTACTAACGTTAACAGCTAGCGCACTGAGTTTACGTTTTTACAGGTATATCTGGCAACCCGGCCTGGCTGTCAAACTGGGGAGTTGATAACAACACACAGGCCAAAACACAAACAGAAATTCCGTCACGGAACGGAAATTTCAAAAGGAGAAAATCCTGGCATTAGCATTGTTGTCAGAAAAGATAGTATTTCAACTTAGCATGTTTCCTTAATATCTGATGACACATTGGGGTAATTTTTGGATTTATTACAGTAAATATATTACATATTGGACCTTAAAGACTAGACTTTCTGCAGCTGATGTTACCTTCTTTGTCCACTTGGTGTCATCATAGCTCAACATTTAAAAAAACCAGATGTGCTGTTTGAAGAGGGATTAACTTCAATGAGATTGCAATAATTGAACTGCTAATTATAATTTTTTCAGATACCAGCATATGCAATAGTTGAATTTGTTTAATTTATTATAGTTATAGGCTACTGAACCCATACCTTGAAGAAAGAGCTGTACTTATATTGCTATTGGAAAAAGGCTGTACATTTATCTGTTTTCCTCCATTATTACAATGTGGCCTCTTTATGCTTCCTTAACATGGGAGATTTTAAAATAAAAATACCGAAGTAAGACAGACATGACCTTTTTGAACAGCATCCCTTGGAAGTAATCTTAACATTGGAGGTGCTAAGATTATTCCATCTCTTCACAGCCACTACAGGCTTTCCATATTGAAAATGTCATGACTTCTGGATGGATGCCCCTTCACATTTGCTTCCCTTTCCACATGTCAAAGTCTTTGAGAGGAACACAGAGATGAGATCACTGAGCATTGAACACATATCATGGTGCCGGTCGATCACAAAACCACCGATCCTGTTCTTAGTCCAGATATTCAGCATACTGCCAGATCTGACTTGGATAATACCCTAAGTGACATGATTTTTGCTTACATACTGTACTACACGTACAGTTGTCAGTTTGGAGGCCATGCTGTCAAATTAAAAACTCCTTTTTTTCTAACCAAGCATCAGCATTGTTATTTAGCAGTGATGAAGCTGAAGAAGAGCGTTTCAGCCATGACATTTGACTCTGCCTTCTAGTAGTGGGCTACCTGCGTGGCTCAGCTGGTTTCATTCTGAAGCCCCAAAGCTCTGCAGGTTGTTAGGAAGATATAAAATATAAGATAGCACATCTTCTTAACACAGGATGGATCTCACAGCACAGTGTTATTGTTTCATCTGACTGTGAGTGTGCGGTGTGTGGGTGTTTGTGGGTGTTTGTGCGAAAAAGATTCATAACCTAAATCCGAGATAGGAGATGGACTTCATGTTTGTCACCAGTGATAGGATCGACATATTTAATGCACACAGTAGATATTTATTACTGTTTGACATACAGTACATTTCAAAGAAAGGAAGGCTTACAGTAGAGCTGACCACATTGACAATTAAATAATATTGTGGCTTTTTATGTTTTCTATGTGGTCTATGGTGACTTGAATTCAGTCGCACAAGAGCAAATAAGAGAAAAATAATTCACTTTTTAAAGCAAAGAATCTTCTTTTGGAATATTTAATCTACATTGTAATCATATTGTTTCGAGTTGACTTGCCTTCTAAATAAAAAAAAAACTGATGTCACAGAAATAAATTATTCTAAAATCAACTGGAAACCAGGTTAAAACATAAGAAATCCTCTGAGTTTTGTGAATTTTCAAGGTCTGCTGCTTTACATACTGTAATAATATACAGTAAGAAATACAGATGACAAGATGTAAGGCAGAAATAATTTTCAGTCTAAATCCAAAGAAAACTGAGTTTTGAAATAAAACTGAGCAACTGCTTGATTATCGTGATCAGACTAGGAGACAAAAGGATTTACAAATAACTGGCACTCTAGTACTGTATCCGTTGCCAATTGTGGGTTTGCTGTGAATGCTGCATCTATTTCAACACTGTCATTATTGTGCCGTAGAATATTTGAGGGACCCAACATTTTTATTTATTTACTGCATGCCAACAAAATACTCATAACGATCAATTTAATCATAACAACATATGAGAGTGCTGCATCTAGGCCTATTACTAGCTCTCTAACATGATTGGGTCATTAGCCAAACTTTTAAGAGATTAGTTTATATGTATGGAGCATACAGATGGGTGTTAATAAGAGAAAAACACACAATCCAGCCTTGTCGATGATCTTAAAGCCATCATCTGAACAGTGACTGTTACTGTAGACAAGCTAGTGGATATTAGTGGATGATAGAAGTTGTTTCTCAATAATTGGACACTTGAGCAAATAACATGATTACCAATACATTTGATTTAATCAACAGCACTGAAGAGTTCCCCATGTTTCTCACCGTCTATAGTGTCACTAAATTATTTTTATTACTGTATATGAGCAGCACGATCTATCATGTCATTTTCATTCAGGATTGTGGCTCAGAATTCAGCAAGGTGACAAGGTGCTGTCAAGATTCACTGGGGACAGTAATGACTGACACTGCTGCAGGCTCTATGTGACTGTTTTCATTCACTGTGACTGATGATTGTTTTCTGAGTGATCCTTTGACACTGCAAACAACTCAGGTGATTGCTCAGATTATATCTGAGGAGCGTACCTCCCTGAATACAGGGGAAACAGTCAGGGTTCTGAGTGGGAACGTCGTGGCCATTCATTTTACAGCATTCTGGTCAGGGTGAGTCGAGAGTGAGCCAGAGTACAACAAAATGCGTACTGCCTCCTCTGTGCTCAGGTAGGCTACAGGATATCTGCTGTCAGAACATAGGGCTGAGCATCACAGTGCTGTCAGATGTAATAACGTTGTTCATCGTCTGTAAGCACACTTTATTGAAGATAATCACCCTGTCTCCTCTCTTCAATACATAGGGACTGAAAAGGCCACAGGTCACTCTGTCTAGATGTGGGGGGGAAATTCTGTGCTACTGAAATAAGAAACAACCTCAGGACCCTCACTGCTGTCAGTCTCAATGTACTATACAATCTCACCTCAGGCCTTTCTGTAATTGCTGGTTACATAATGTTGCATTAGTCTTACGCACTAAAGATGCTTTACAATAGAGTCACCTTTCTGTGCAGCTCCTGTTTAGTCTGGCCTAAGTATCAGCAGAACAAGTTATACTAGTGAGGGCTTTTATAAACCTTTATTATGGTCAGCTAATTCAATACCTTCTGAAATGAGCAAAGTATTTTGTCTGGTTCGCAAAAAATATAAACCTGAGCAGATTAATTTGGCAGTCTGAAATATTTTATCTGTCAGCAGTCTTCAGATCCTCAGGTGGCAGGAGTTCTATGTAGTTGATCTTGTTTAAGCTCTGGATATTGTCACAGTTTAATTGATACAAACCACAGCATTGCCTCATAAAGAGATGCTGTATGAAAACCGAACAGCTGCACTCCATCTGGCTCAGAAAGATGCAGCTCACAGTATTGGCTGGTTTGGCTTGCTCAGACATGTCCAGGGATTCTACATTAAAAGAAACAAAAGATGTCCACTTTCAGTCTCTGTGTTGTTGATACCTAAGCCCACTGTGAGAAAAGCAGATTTAGTTTGAGCCACAGTTTGAACCCGAGAAACATGATGCAGAAGTGTACACTCAATGTGAGAAGAGGGTCACAGGTGAGTAGACAGACTGTAGGGCCATGTTATTAAGCCATGATGCCACAGTGGTGACTTTATTTTCTACTATGTAGCTCCTCACTGTACAAAAACATCCTTCTTCCTAAGCATCCACGGTCACAACAGCGACACTAACCACCTCACTGTGAAGATTTCTGACATTTCACTGGCAGCAAACTGTTGTAACTTTCCGCTGGAAAACACTGCACTTGGTATTCAGGAACAGAGCCAGTGACAGCGAGACACTTTACCAGCTGAGACAAGGTCCTCAGCCACAGTCAAGTCCATCACCGGGGATAACACCCTGAGACATCTGACACAATGAATCAACCTGTAGAGTGCTTCTTTTTTTTTTTTTGCCGTGTTCAGCATTACACTCATGGTTGCAGTCCATACACTATATTACAATATATTACAAAGTCAGTTGCTTTTGACATAAAGCACAGCAAAATATTTTTTTTTTCTCTACAAATGTATAAAATATACAGATATTATAATGATATGATTTTCTACTATTTTACACAAATAAGGGCTCATTTTACTTAATGTAGGCAAACAGAATATGATGATGATGATGATGACACTGAGTTCATTGATTTGTTACTGGTCGACATGTTGATCGTTTTTTTTTATTAGCTTTATCTATTTTCCCAGGAGGAATGTTAAACTTGCATTGGATGTGTTTTCAGTAGAGCCTCTGCATAGTAATTCCCATTTCTTACTCTCATTTTCAGAAATGTTTTATAAAATTGAACTTAGAATTCTTACTTAATTAATGTAGTGAAAGTGAACCCCATCATCCATCAATTTCGGTCTTTACATCTTACCTCTAAAACAATGCATTAATATAGCAGCAAGCGGCAATTCCTTTTTTCGACTTCTCAAAGCACTTTCACTTGTTACAGGTACCTTTCACTCACATTCATACACTATGAGATCAGACTGCAGGGCTTGTGCGCTTGCGACTTACAATGACTTACAAAGATACATAACAACTACAAGTGTATGCACTACAGGATTTACCATATTATACTTTATCAACAGGAATAGATAGGTCAAACAGCCAGCCACAAATAGTCTGTAAACAAAGTATCAGGATCCATCCATCCATCCATCTTCGTCCGCTTATCCGGTGTCGGGTCACGGGGGGAGCAGCTCCAGCAGGGGACCCCAAACTTCCCTTTCCCGAGCAACATTAACCAGCTCCGACTGGGGGATCCCGAGGCGTTCCCAGGCCAGGTTGGAGATATAATCCCTCCACCTAGTCCTGGGTCTTCCCCGAGGCCTCCTCCCAGCTGGACGTGCCTGGAACACCTCCCTAAGGGAGGCCCAGGGGCATCCTTACCAGATGCCCGAACCACCTCAACTGGCTCCTTTCGACGCAAAGGAGCAGCGGCTCTACTCGAGCTCCTCACGGATGACTGAGCTTCTCACCCTATCTCTAAGGGAGACGCCAGCCACCCTCCTGAGGAAACCCATTTCGGCCGCTTGTACCCTGGATCCCGTTCTTTCGGTCATGACCCAGCCTTCATGACCATAGGTGAGGGTAGGAACGAAAACTGACCGGTCGTCCGAGAGCTTTGCCTTCTGGCTCAGCTCTCTTTTCGTCACAACGGTGCGATAGATGGAATGTAATACCGCACCCGCTGCCCGATTCTCCGACCAATCTCCCGCTTGCATTGTCCCTCACTTGCGAACAAAACCCCAAGGTACTTGAACTCCTTCACTTGGGGTAAGGACTCATTCCCTACCTGGAGAAGGCATTCCATCGGTTTCCTGCTGAGAACCATGGCCTCCGATTTAGAGGTGCTGATCCTCATCCCAACCGCTTCACACTTTCGTGGCGAACCGATCCAGTGAGTGCTGAAGGTCGCAGGCCGATGATGCCATCAGGACCACATCATCTGCAAAAAGCAGCGATGAGATCCCCAGCCCACCGAACTGCAACCCCTCCCCCCCCCGACTACGCCTTGATATCCTGTCCATATATATTACAAACAGGATTGGTGACAAAGCGCAGCCCTGGCGGAGGCCAACCCTCACCTGAAACATCCGACTTGCTGCGAGAACCCGGACACAGCTCTCACTTTGGTGCGTACAGAGATTGGATGGCTCTGAGTAGAGACCCCCTCACCCCATACTCCCGCAGCACCTCACACGAGTATCTCCCGGGGGACCCGGTCATACGCCCTTCTCCAAATCCACAAAACACATGTAGACCGGTTGGGCATACTCCCAGGCCCCCTCTAGGATCCTTGCGAGAGTGAAGAGCTGGTCCGTTGTTCCACGACCAGGGACGGAATCCGCAGTGTTCCTCCTCAACCTGAGGTTCGACTATCGGCCGAACCCTCCTTTCCAGCACCTTGGAGTAGACTTTACCAGGGAGGCTGAGAAGTGTGATACCCTGTATATTGGCGCACACCCTCTGGTCCCCTTTTTTAAAAGGGGGACACCACCCCAGTCTGCACTCCTTTGGCACTGTTCCAGACTTGAAGAGACGTGTCAACCAGGACAGCCCCTCCACACCCAGAGCCTTGAGCATTTCTGGGACGGATCTCATCAATCCCCGGGGCTTTGCCACTGTGGAGTTGTTTGACTACATCAGTGACTTCCGCCCGGAAATCGGCGACAATCCCCCATCATCCTCCAGCTCTGCCTCTAACATAGAGGCGGCTTAGTCGGATTCAGGAGTTCCTCAAAATGCTCCTTCCACCGCCCTATTACCTCCTCAGTTGAGGTCAACAGTGTCCCATCCTTACTGTACACAGCTTGGGATGGTTCCGCTTCCCCTCCTGAGGTGGCGAACAGTTTTCCAGAAGCACTTTGGTGCCGACCGAAAGTCCTTCTCCATGTCTTCTCCAAACTTCTCCCACACCCGCTGCTTTGCCTCTCTACGGCAGAGGCTGCAGCCCTTCGGGCCCTTCGGTACCCTGCAACTGCCTCCGAGTTCCTCTGGGATAACATATCCCGGAAGGACTCCTTCTTCAGTCGGACGGCTTCCCTGACCACCGGTGTCCACCACGGTGTTTCGTGGGTTACCGCCCTTGAGGCACCTAAGACCCTAAGACCACAGCTCCTCGCTGCAGCTTCAGCAATGGAAACTTTGAACATTGTCCACTCGGGTTCAATGCCCCCAGCCTCCACAGGGATGCACGAAAAGCTCCGCCGGAGGTGCGAGTTGAAAGTCCGTTGGACAGGAGCCTCCTCCAGACGTTCTCAATTTACCCGCACTACACGTTTGGGCTTACCAGGTCTGTCCAGAGTCTTCCCCACCCCTGACCCAACTCACCACCAGATGGTGATCGGTTGACAGCTCTGCCCTCTCTTCACCCGAGTGTCCAAAACATAAGGCCTCAGATCAGATGAAACGATTATAAAATCGATCATTGACCTTCGGCCTAGGGTGCTCTGGTACCAGGTACGCTTAGCGCATGAGCATCCCGATAGTACCATGGTGTTCGTTATAGACAATCCATGACTAGCACAGAAGTCCAACAACAAACAACCACTCTGGTTTAGATCAAGGAGGCCGTTCCTCCCAATCACGCCTCCAGGTGTCTCCATCATTGCCACGTTGCGTTGAAGTCCCCCAGCAGAACAATGGAGTCCCCCACTGGCGCCCCCCATGCAGGACTCCACTCAAGGTCTCTAAGAAGGCCGAATACTCCGAACTCTTGTTTGGTGCATATGCACAAACAACAGTCAGAGTTTTTCCCCCACAACCCGCCAGGGCGAGGGAGGCGACCCTCTCGTCCACCGGGTAAACTCAAACGCGAAGCGGCTCAGCCGGGGGGGCTTGTTAGTATCCCCCGCACCCGCCCGGGCGCGCACACCCTGAGCAACTCCGGAGAAGAAAAGAGTCCAACCCCTATCCAGGAGTACGGTTCCAGAACCGAGACTGTGCGTAGAGGTAAGCCCCACCAGATCTAACCGGTAGCGCTCCACCTCCCGCACCAGTTCCGGCTCCTTCCCCCACAGAGAGGTGACGTTCCACGTCCCCAGAGCCAGCGTCTGCTGCCCGGGTCTGGTCCGTCGAGGCCCCTGACCTTCACTGCCACCCATGTGGCAGCGCACCCGACCCCAGCGGTTCCTCCCACAGGTGGTGGGCCCATGGGCTGGAGAGATGGGAGCCACGTAGCTTGTTCGGGCTGTGCCCGGCCGGGCTCCGTGGCAAACCCGGCCACCAGGCGCTCGCCGACGAGCCCGCCGTCTGGGCCTGGCTCCAGACGGGGGCCCCGGGCTTCCTCCGGGCAGGGTCACTCCATTTCTACCTTGTTTTTCCATTGGGGTTTTTGAACCATTCTTTGTCTGGCCCCTCACCTGAGACTACTTTGCCTTGGGAGACCCTACCAGGAGCACAAAGCTCCAGACAACACAGCCCTCAGGTTCACAGAGACACACAAACCTCTCCACCACGATAAGGTGATGGTTCACGGAGAATTCACATGAACAACGGTTAAAGTTACTCAGGCTACCAAAGAATACCATAGTTCCTTCGTCCAATGAAGCGACACACCCCAAGCTTCCATCCTTAACAAACAACCATGTGGGCTCTTCCAGTCCCTCCACTGCTGGCTGTTCCAATTTAACGGGAGAGATGAGCAAGAGGGGTTAGGATGGTGACCGGCCTCTGACGAGCTGTTACCACCACCATCTTCAGCCAGAGAGGACATTATTTCTTCAGCTTCTTCTTGCGTTGTCACCCCGGAGGGAGGTGTGCAAACAGGGCTTGCAGCAGAATCGGTCGTGCTATTAACGTCATCGCTACACAATTTCTTAGTAAAAACCTAAACTGCTTTGTTTTCTTTTTGCAATGGCTATATGATGCTAACTGCAGGATGGATTACAAGGACTTTGCGCGCCGATTAATGGCCTCCAACATTTATATTTTTCCTATGAATCTTTGAGTTAACATGTACTAAACATGAGTTGAATTTGCACCGCAGCGCGCCACGCCTTGATGCTCATGACACGAATAGCATGTATAGTTATCTTTATTGAAGTGAAATAGGTTTAAATTGGCGTCATGCATGAATGAATGATATTTTTTATAATCCACGATGATCACGTTACACAAAACTGAAATTGCACGACACATTGTCAATATTTTTAGAGACCCCCCAAAATTTCACAAATCACGTTTTCAGGGGAACCCATGTCACCATCAGGCCGAATTGCATCATATTCTTTGGGGAGCATGAGCACATTAGCATCAGGTATAGTAGTGACAATTTTCATGTCTCTAGCTTGTTCCAGCCCCCAGTAACTTGAGAAAAGGCATAATTTAGCATATAATGCTAAATAGGCCACACCCACATGCACCAATCAATATGACAGGTCAGATCCTGGTTACTACTCGCCTACAGACCATGTGTACTAATTTTGGTGAAATTCCATCTACCGGGTTTTGTGGTACAAACTTGTGGTATTATTGGCGCCCCTTGGTGTTAAACTCATAATCCTTGCGTCAGCCAATAGAGAGCCAAAGTCACGCTCCTTCCGGTGGACCTCATGGGACCTTAATTCGGAAAGAATATGAAAGGTAGTGAATGGGGAAAGACAAATAATTTTTTTATCCCGTTTGAATTGAGCCACGAATTACACATATGATGTTCATCAGTTTAATAATTTAGTTTTTTGCAAGTCAAAAAGTCTCAGTTAATTTATTAACTATCTGTTGAAGTATAAGACTGTGAAAATACGTAATTAGAAAAGACTACACACTTCAAAGTCGCATGGATGACGTTTCGCTGAAGTTGCGATGTCTGTGTGTATTGTAACTCAAATGAGCAGATGATCTTGCTTGTTCTTTTGCTTAGCTGCTGAAAACACTGGATAAAACACAGCAGGTAAAATAACGTTACACGAGCTGTGGAACAGAGCTAAGCTAGCTAGCTAGCAAGCAAGGTGAGCGTCAAGCAAGGTGAGCGTCAAGCTAGGTGACGTAAGAGATGTAGTTCACTGAGCGGTTTCACACAAAACTAAGTGATCATATGACAAACCTACGGCTAATTGAAATTTTCTTTGGTTGAAAAATTATCTTTTAAATTGACGAACATTATATGTGTAATCCATGGCTCAATTCAAACGGGATAAAAAAATAATTTGCCTCTCCCCGTTCACTACCGTTCATATTCTTTTGAATTAAGGTCCCATGAGGTCCACCAGAAGGGGAGGGACTTCGCCTCTCTATTCCTCATGACGCACTAAAAATATGTTACAAATTGTATGATGAGTTATGGCCAATTTACTGCTAAACCACCGTTTTTTCACCAATCTTGCTCATTTATATATTGCTCAGTCCTGCGAGGGCTTGGTGTTGATAGGATCAAAATTGACAAAGTTCTATTCATTTTACTGTTTTTCACGTTATGCAAATTAGCCAAACATTTCATCACTGCAGACCTCTATGGTCCAAGAGGCTTTTTTGTAGAGCACATTGAGCTGCATATTTGTGAGAAATTTCAAGTCAATCGGACTTACGGCCTGAGGGGCGTTTTCTTTCCAACATTGCTTTTTTGATCGTTAATTGTAGCGCCACTATGCGGGAGAAATCGATAAGGTCCAAACCCCCTTACTTTGAAAACTTTAAACTCAAATTGGTCCTTCAGTTAACCTTCTGTTATGTCCGCCATGTGGCCACTTGAATTACTTTCTTCTCTTATTCTCAACGTGTCCAGATGAATCCCTTCATATTTCTCTGGTCACTCTTTCCATACCAGAACACCTACATCTGCCTCCAGCCAAGGAGCCCACAGATCACTTAATCAACCTCTGACTCGGGTCTGCTGAGCCTGGGAGCTTTAATTGCTTGTGAATTTTAACTTGCAAAGCCCCCAAAAGTGTAAGTCTCAAAGGAGGAGAAAGTTGCTAAGTAGGTCAGGAGAGCTTGTAAGACTGTTTCCATTAACTGTCACCAACAAGGACATTCTGTTGGTCTGTAACCATAAACCTTGTCAGTTGTCTTTATCCTTTATTGAAGGACAAAGGTGTGTGTGTGTTTCTGTTGCATGTGTCTAAGTAGTCCCTGGCTGGATCGCCCCCCCCCCTCTTCTGGGTTATCGCGACTTGCCTGTCAACATGTCACATCCCAGCTCTGTTCTTGGAGAAGCAAGGCTGCAGGTGGAGCTGAGGGACGAGCTTTCAAAGGAGTGTGTGTGTGTGTGTGTGTGTGTGTGTGTGTGTGTGTGTGTGTGTGTGTGTGTGTGTGTGTGTGTGTGTGTGTGTGTGTGTGTGTGTGTGTGTGATATTGGAATCTTAAAATATCCTTTGCATTATGTGCATTTGATAATCCAAACCAGAGGTACAGCACTGCACATGCCTTGATATTTCAGCCTCTATGAATTAAGTGTAATTAGAAACACGCATATTAAATCTATATATAACTATGTAACACATGTATACACTCAAATAAACCATTTCAACCTCTTGCTCCTCTGTCATGGATTAACATATTGTATTGTTTTGTCCTAAAACTGTGTCCTTGAGGAGCTGTAGTTGTTCCTCCTGACATTACATATGACTATTTAATGAGACATTGTCCTTGGATTCGTCTCTAGGTGTCACAGCTCACTTAACGCATGAATAAATAAGGCATTGAAACTGCTTCAGGGGAGTAGACAATGACATGAAAATATAGAGGTAGCACTTGAACCAAATAGACTTTTCTCATGAATAAAAAATGTTCTATGTGGATAATTTGGGATGTACAGTCAAAGACAAATCTCCCATCTAACACCTCTGGTGGTAATGAGAGGCTTCCACAGAATCAAGGGAAGCTAAACTCTAGAGCGAAAGAAGTTTAGCCACTACAGGTTTTTAGCAGCAGAGGTCTTGTTTGTGATACAACCCAGGATTTGGCTGTATGAGCCCTATCTCCTCCAGAAATGCTGTGAGGTAAATATTTGATGTATACATGCAGATTTTGGCATGGAGGTATTAAAAGCAAGAGGAATGACATGACAGAGACAGGGGGCGGCTGTGGCTTAGGTGGTCGTCTACCAATCGGAAGGTCGTGGTTTGATCCCTGGCCCTGCAGTCCCATGTCCAAGTGTCCTTGGGCAAGACACTGAGGGCTAGATTTATCAAGCCGTTTGCGCCTGTTTCCAGGCACTAATTGGTCGCAAAGACGGACGTAACAAATGCGGGCAATTTACAAACAGGGCGCACTTGGGTAAAATCGCAGATAGTCTGCCACATGAGCGAGAAGAGACAAGTTGCATAGCTAATGCGTTCGTGGAGGGCGTTTGGGGAAAGTGGGAGTTCCACCCAAAAGGTGGGAGGATAAGCGCAAAGTGCACCTAATTATATATTCCGTGGTATTTACAAAGACTGTCAGTAAGAGCGCGCCTCTATTCTGCGGGGGAAATTCTCCGCCTCTTAAAAGCAGGTCTAAACCAGCCGCAGTCGAGTTTCCTCGTAGACCTTTATGCCGCTGGTGAAATGGCAACAGTAATTTGAGCAAGACGAAGACATAGGCAAGGCTGAAAATATTTTTAACACAAGAATCACACTTTGTCAGTGAACACAACATCATTTAGCGTTACAGATCAAGCAGCCATGCAATATTAGAGTTACTGGAAGAAATCAAAGATGAAATTGAATCTCCCACTCAGCGTTCACATCCCATTCCAGCAGTTGTTAAACTCCTCCCTACATTACAAATATTGGCATCAGGATCATTTCAAACAGTCATAGCATCAGCAGTGGGAATATCGCAGTCTGCACCCAGCCATATCATAGCACAAGTACCGCTTTGCTACAGCGCAATCTACGGTCTAGTGGGCGGAGAAAGACGCTGATTGCCTGATGGGTGTCAGGGTTGATAAATACTACGCAAAATGTGGAAGCATAGCGTGCGCTATTACCGAACTCGCATAAACAGACGCAGCGCAAACTGCGCTAGTGTTAGTAAATTAGGCCCTGAAACTCTTGCTTCCGATGCTGTGCCATCGGTGTGTTATGTGTAAATGTTTATCTGATGAGCAGGTGGCACCTTGTAAGGCAGCCTCGGCCACAGTGAATGACTGGGTGCGAATGTTGAATGGTTCCTGTACTATGTAAAAGCCCTTTGAGAAGTCGTTAAGACAAGAAAAGCACTATATAAATACAATCCATTTAGAGATGCCTAATTAAAACCTGTAAAGACATGGATACCTGGTCACTAATTTACACATTTTATTTGTTTTGTCCTTTTGACATCCAGCTGAAACTCGCACATGAAGTACACATTAAGCAAACCAGACAAAACGTGTTAATTAGTGACCTTGGTGCTGGTAGGTGGATTTTGTTACCTTTGGACAGAGACAGGCTGTTTCCCCCTGTATCCCTTCCTTATGCTAAGCTAACTGCGTGCTGAGGTTGAGAGTGGTATCAGTCTTCTCATCTAACTCTCTGCAACAAAGCAAACAGACATATTTCCTGAAATGCCATACTATTCCCTTAATCTGATACAAGTAACCCAAAATCTTGCAAATGTCTGATTATAAGCATATTTATTCGACATGGATTGTGGTTCAAATAAAACATTCCCCAGCTGTCTGACACTTTACTTTGTTGTCAGATGCACTTATACAAATGAAACTAATATCTGTAAATATACATTTGATTGCAAACTGTGGCTATCCAAATGAGCCCAAATGTCTATGTCAAAACAAGATGTACGTGTGGGGTTTCATGGGTTGAAATGTGCCAGCCGAATATAATCACAGAACCCTTTTACTAGAATATCTTTTTGATTCTCTCCATAGGTTGACAGCCACTCTCCACTCCTCAATCTCACTATACGTATTTAATAATATTGGATTCCTTTCCTACTTCTTCCTTCTGACCTTTCTCTGTGGTTACATCACAATTCCCCATCAGTGCTCTGACATTTCCTTCGGATACCCTCTGTGTTTTATTACAGGCCTTGTGTGAGCAAACAGCAAGGCCAGGCAGTTCAGAGGCCAAAGCAGGCGGTTGGCCTGCAATCGAACGGTGGCGGCGATGTTGAAGGAATAAGGAGCATCTGTTTGGCTGCCTGGGTCTGAGAAACTCTCTGATGTCCTTAGTGGAGGGAAGAACACAGGATGACAGCAAGACTTACAGATACAAAGACCACTATATTAGAAAATAGCATGTCCGAGAGAGTTAATGTAAAAAACCTTTTACTGTCAAAGTGATTCAATATAAAGGAACATATGTAGACTGTTTACAGAAGGAAGAGAGTACTGATCATGAGCTATACACAGCAATAACATTGCAGATACTACCTTTAAATATGATCAACTAATCAAGTTAAATGCACTTTTAAATCTATCTACTGGTCTTTAGATTGTTTCTGATGCATATAAAAATACAAACATGGTGTGAAATGAGTCTCTTCTAGTGCGCTGGCTCCATTTTGAGCTGACCGTATTAGCGTTATCAAACAGGACAGTTTCAACCTAACAAGCCATGACAAACCTTTTCATTAGCAGAGTTCTATGTTGTCCAACCACAAAAAATTATGGTTTAAATGTTTCAAAATATTGCACCTAACAGATTGATGTACTAACGATTTATTTCAAACACATGTACTGGCAGTGAAAAGCGTCAGATTTTATTCCTTGTCTGGCTTACGCTGTAGCTAATGTGACTGATGAATTTAAGGCGGAAGAAGCTCTGATCACTAAAAAGGAAAGTGGGTCCCTTTTTTGAAAAGTCTTTTCAAGTCTACAACTTGACCTCTGTGTCAGTGTGACAGTCATTTGGTGTATGATGAATAGAAAAACCCTGTGGAGAGTCTCCGTAATCATATTTAAAATCTTATTACAGGAAGCTAAAAATCCACACTACAGTGTCTGCTGGTTTTTGAATGACAAAAACATTTCCAATAGGCTAGATATACAACCGTGTGTGTTTCTGTGTGTGTGTGTGTGTGTGTGTGTGTGTGTGTGTGTGTGTGTGTGTGTGTGTGTGTGTGTGTGTGTGTGGGTGGGTGGCTCTTCTTAGCTACATTGTCCTCTCTAAACAACAAAAGTCAGCATCAGTTCCCTAGTATGGAAGTGTTACTGTCGGAGCCCAGCATTTTCAAATGTATCTGTGATGACGCATTTGTCATTAAGCCTCTAAGAGGTGTTTTACTGATCTAGGGTCTCTGGTAAATTGTAGTAGAACAATTACACAGCATAATAATAATAATAATAATAATAATAATAATAATATACAGTATTCTAATAATAATAATAATATACACATCAGATAACTATGTGATCTTATTAATTCATAGATACTTGTATCAATACATCTGATCAGATTACCAAAAGATACCTATGATTTCTTATATTATTTTTTTTAAGGTAATCAAAATGTAAAAATACTTGCGAGAACAATGCAGTTGCTGAATGGAGGTATAACATGCAACATTAGATAAAGGAGGATGTTTATGGCAGAAATCATAATTTTACACTTGTTTAATACCAAAATAGTATAAATATTCCGACATCTAAATATGAATACACTGACGAGTTGACTTCAATGTGCAGCTGGAAATGCAAATATACTGGTAGGTATTTCATTCACTGTGTCCTCAGGCTGTCACTGCCCTCACATGCACTTTGAAGACATCCCTCTGTTTATTTCTAATGCTTAGTGGTTTTGTGCACTGACTTGGTACCAAAGCTCGGCTTATATTTTATGCCCTGGTTGGTCCATGATAAGGGTAAGAAATTTAAAGAGCTGATGGGATGTGAGGCATGTCTGGAGAGAAAAAAACATGAGCTCTGTCTGTCTCTATCCTTCTCTCACACATACTCACACAAATTCAAAATGCATACACTTAAGCACAGTCGTACTATCTTGAGGAAGTCATCCTCTAAAGTGCCTGATTTGCCTGCAGTCTTTAGTGTCTTGACGTCAAGGGTCACTCACTCATCCTCTACGATAGACCAAAAATAACTTGTGCATAGCCGCTAGCTTATAATGAAAAGATTGGTAGGTTCAGTGATAAGGAAGCCAAGAGCATAAAGCTACTTTACATAGGAGCATATGGTTAATATTCATAAAACTTCATAAATGGAGAGGTGTTCCTGTGATGAGTTGATTTATTTAACCAAAATATTTGGTTATTTGGTCTTGGAAATCCAGAGTTCACGCGAGAGCACAATTTTAATTTGCTCAGCGAGTCACTCTGCCTTGTAGTCGAACTGCACCAATCACATCGGTGCATCTGATATAGGTGGGCCAGAGGTGAGCTAAACAGATGATGACAGTTTAATCTACCAGTTAGCTCCGCTGGTAGCTAAGCGTATGGGGCTCTGGATACATGATCATAAACCATTGGGCAAATAAAATATTTCAACTTATGTTTTGATTACAATTCAACTTCCTATTTGATGCACCTGCATCTGCTGTAATGTTGCTTAATACAATCTCTAGCCCTTCAAAAATATATGTGTCTAAAACTAGGCTTACATAGGCCACTGTACACATTTAAACATATAATAAAGATTTAGGAGGGCTTTCAACTGTCTGCAGGATTCTGCCACAATGCCTAACTGACTTTAGAGAATACACCACATGAAAAGCCCTTCATTTTCCAGCTAAGTGGTGCAGTTAGCCTCCTGACAGGCCAGTCATCCACATGGTTAGAGAGAGAGGCTAAGAGCTAGAGGGCTACACAGATGTGGAGAGCCTTAAGAAGAAAACGGAGGGAGAAACAGCAAGCCAAGATAGACCTCCACTGAAGGGTTAATGTAACCCAGAAATCCTCAAGGGCAGATTACTCATCCCTTAACAAGTTGCTCTTTCACCCTCACCACCCCTCCATCACCATCCCCCTCTCCTGTGACTCTCACTACCAACAATCACAACTGATTACTGTTTCTGAGTTAACAGCCCCAGGTATCCATTCTTATGTCACACTCATAAGAAAAGTCTGGACAACTCACGCTGTGGAAGAGAGAGTGTGCGGAAAAGCTTAATGTGAGGAAGTTATTCAAGGCAGCATTTGCTTTAGGTCTAACAGAGCTTTAGCTTAAATTTTAAGAAGGTGGAGTGGTTTATGGCCATTACTGTGATGCCCTATAAACTCTAAATCTGTAGCCTACCTGAGATGATATTGGCTCATTTAACAGCTCAGAGAGGTACAGAGAGTTTATTATGTCTAATCATAATGTGCTTTAGCCTACTTATCACCCACCTCCTCATTTGTTTAGTCTTTATTTATATGTATGTGGTTTTTTGTATTTTGATATTGTATTTATCAGCGCCGGCCCGAGCCTTTTGGGGGCCCTAAGCAGAATTTGATTTGGGGGCCCCCCCTCCCACCACGCGGAGTCACCTGTGCTTGACGATTATTGACACAAATGTCACGCTATAATGTTACATTATAAATGAATACAGTGAGGTTATGTATTAATACAGTGACGGTTTATGAACTACTGTCCCCCCGGGGCACAGATGCATAAGGACCCTCACCTATTTGTGTAAATTTTGAATTTGGTAGATGTGATTTCCTGTATTCTGGTGCATTTTGGGGATGGTCAGCTAGAGAAGGGCAATACCTAAATTTGTTCAGATTCATAGCCTTTTGCTTTTTGATTAATTAAGGTAGTGACTTCACGCAACTACTTGGGCTTCAGGGCCAAACAATACTGACATACTCTGTGTTAGTAGGAAGTAGGGCTGGGCGATGTCGGGCAGGCCTGCTAGTCCGGCTAAGGAAACAGCCGCACCGACCTCTGCTACCATCTATCCTTCTCACAAACGCCAGATCTCTGACAAACAAGATGGATGAGCTGCAGTCAATGATCGCCTACAATCACCTTATCCGTGAGTGTTGTTTGTTGATTGTTAGCGAAACCTGGTTACACCCGCAAATCCCCGATGCTACAGTGGAGCTAGTAGGCCGCACTATACACCGCCATGACCGGACCGAAGCCTCCGGTAAGATCAGAGGAGGTGGACTCTGTGTTTATGTACTTGAGGATTGGTGCTTGGACAGTAGAGTAATCAACACTTATTGCTCACCGGACCTGGAGGCCATGTCTGTCCAGTGCCGACCCTTTTACCTGCCTCTGGAACTAACGGTTGTCTTTGTGACTGTTGTTTAGATCCACCCAAATGCTAACGTTAGCACGGCTCTCGGCCAGCTTCAGCTCATGATAGATAAACAAC
The DNA here is from genome assembly GCF_010015445.1 of Perca fluviatilis. NCBI lineage: Eukaryota > Metazoa > Chordata > Actinopteri > Perciformes > Percidae > Perca > Perca fluviatilis. The sequence continues at coordinate 25,926,890 of NC_053113.1, read as the reverse complement.
AGAGGGCTCATCCGGATGGTGTTCATATCATCACGGGGGATTTTAATAAGGCACGCCTCAAGACTGTTCTCCCTAAATTTCATCTGCACGTTAAATGTGCTACTAGGGGAGAAAACACATTAGATAATGTTTACTCCAACATTAAACATGCCTATAGAGTGTCACCCCTCCCCCACCTCGGGCAATCAGACCACCTTTCTCTGCTGCTCTCTCCGGCTTACACCCCACTCAGGAGGCAAACAAAACCTGCCACACAGACCATCACAGCCTGGCCTCAAAATGCTCTCACCCAGCTGCAAGACTGCTTCGCTTCTACAGAGTGGAGTATTTTTGAAGATCAGGACCTGGACACATACGCTGAGTCTGTCCTCTTTTACATCAAGTGCTGTATTGCCAACGTCACAGAGGAGAAACACATCCGGATCTTCCCAAACAGGAAGCCCTGGTTGACAGGTGAAGTCCAGACCCTGATCAGAGCTCGTAACTCGGCCTTCAAGACGGGAGACAGAGCTCTCTACAGCACCACTAGAGCTGAACTGATGAGGGGTATTAAACAGGCAAAGGACTACTATAAGAGGAAAGTAGAGGGACATCTGATTGATAACCCGCGACAGATGTGGAGCGGTATCCAGGCCCTAACAAACTACAAAGGTCGCCCACCCCCCACATCCTCCAGCAGCAGTACCCTGTCAGAGGAGCTAAACAGCTTCTTTACCCGGTTTGAGACCACCACCACACACCTGCAGTCACTGCCTCCCCCTGGCTCCAGCACTCCACCTCTTTTTCTTCAGGAGCATGAGGTGAGGATGAAACTGAGAGCAGTGAACCCCAGGAAAGCTGCTGGTCCCGATGGCATTCCGGGAGCGGCGGTTAAAGCGTGTGCAGACCAGCTAACAGGGATCCTCACAAAACTTTTCAATCTCTCCCTGACACATGCCACCATCCCCACATGTCTGAAGGCCTCTATTATCATCCCCATTCCCAAAAAAACTGCCATAAACAGCTTGAACGATTACAGACCCATTGCTCTGACGTCTGTAATCATGAAGTGCTTGGAGCGATCAGTCTCCCAGCACATTAGAGACTGCCTCCCTTCCTCTTTCGACCCTTGCCAGTTCGCCTATAGGGCAAACCAGTCAACGGAGGATGCCATGGCTCTCACACTTCACACAGCGCTGAGCCACTTGGAATACAAAAAGAGCTATGTGAGGATGCTCTTCGTGGACTACAGCTCAGCGTTCAACACAATCATTCCAGACATTCTTTGCAGTAAATTGATGGAGCTACAGATCCACCCCCCCCCCCACCTGCATGTGGATTAAAAACTTTTTGTCGAGCCGCCCACAATCTGTGAGAATCGGCCCACACCACTCCTCCACACTCACAACTCAGTTCTCCTCAAGGCTGTGTTCTGAGCCCTCTGCTGTACGCACTGTACACCCATGACTGTTCTCCAACCCATCAGTCCAATCACATAATAAAATATGCCGATGACACCACAGTGATTGGTTGTATTTCCGACGGGGACGAGACAGCGTACAGAGCAGAGGTAAAGGATCTGTCGTGCTGGTGCAAGGATCATAACCTGACCCTGAACATTCTTAAAACAAAAGAACTAATTCTGGATTTCAGGAAGCATAGACAGGACTACACCCCCCTCCTTATAAATGGAGAGCGGGTGGAAATTGTCACCACCTTCAGGTTTCTGGGCACCCACATCTCTTTTAACCACTCTTGGACTCACAACATCAGGGCACTGATTAAGAAAGCTCAGCAGCGGTTACACTTCCTGCGTGTGCTCAGGAAGAACAATCTTGACATGAATCTACTGCTGGCTTTTTACCAATCCTCTGTGGTGAGCGTACTAACGTACTGCTTGACTGTTTGGTACGCAGGCTCCACAGCGGCGGACAGGAAGGCGGTGCAGAGAGTTATAAACACTGCACAAAAAATCATCGGCTGCCCACTGCCCAGCCTGGAAAACATTGCTATCTCCTGCTGCCTTAGGAAAACCAAGGCCATCACCACAGACCTCTCACACCCTGCTTACCCCCTATTTGATCTGTTGCCCTCGGGGAGACGCTACAGGTCAATTAAATCTCACACCAGCAGGCTGACAAACAGCTTTTTCCCTTGGGCCATACGGACTGCCAATACTCATGGACGCTCACTTTGTCCATGACATTCATGGATACTCTTATCATAAGCGCTCACTCCAAACTTTTATAATAACTACAGACATATTTTTTATCTTTTATATTTTATGGATATTTATATTTAAATACATACGCAAATAATATATATATTTTTTTAGTATGTTAGTAGATACTATTTTAAATGAGAGCATATTGCTCGCTGAGCCTGTTTCTTGTCCTTGCCTGTACATACAGTATGTCGTTCCTTGTTTTTTCTTGTTGTTTGTTTTTATTTTTTGTGTGGTGCAAGGGTGGCTCTGTGAGAGCACCCTAAATTTCGTTGTACCTTCACAGTGCAATGACAATAAAGGCTTCTATTCTATTCTTCTATTCTATATGGCCTCAAAAAATCCCTGATTTTTTCACAAAGAATCTGATTCATTATTTAAATCGATTCCCCCCACACACACTTAAAATTAATCTGCAGATGACAAATGACAAGATCTCTCACACACACACACACACACACACACACACACACACACACACACACACACACACACACACACACACACACACACACACACACACACACACACCGGGCATGTATACCATTATGATTATTCATGCCAATTTTATGTAAATATTGATTTGAGTGTTTTCCCTATCATTGTATTGGGGGGGCGCCCTCTGTGAAAGAGTGAAAAAATTATATTATGCTATATATTGAACAAATTATATAATAATGTTATATATTCAACAACCACTAAACGGATGCGTGAGATAAAGCTGTTTTCACACATACAGGTAATTCACTTCTCGTTCCTCAGTAAAAGTTAAATTCATTTTAACTTTAGTCGCGCAACCTTGCCCCTATTTTCACCTGTTGCTGAGTAATGTACATTAACATGCCATGGTCTCATGAGTGTAGCATAGCTGTAGCAAGCTCCTTCGTAGTAACTAGCGGTAAAAACAAACGTCGAAGAGGAGCTCCGTGCTACAGAGTGGCGATTGCTAGTTGTTGTAAGCCGCTACAGACCTCCGTAACAGCTCGGTCGTATCAGTGGCTTTTAACTAGTAGATGTGTTGAACCGCATCAGAGTTATATTTATGATAATCATAAACATAAAAATAAGTTGAAGCATGACATGGATCTGTAGATTAAATAAAGATGAGAGGTTGACCATTTTGAAGCATAATTACAATAATAATATTATATATATATATATATATATATATATATATATATATTTTTTTTTTTCATATTGTGAAAATAACTGTAATAGTAGTAGTAAGTTATGTTGTCGCTAAATGGAGCTAAGGGCGTCAGGCAGACACACTGCCTCAGTCTTATTATTATTTATTTTTTTATGATATTGTTGATGTTTTACAGTATCAAGCAACGAGTTGACGAGGCAGGCTATTTAAACTATTTGCTATTTACACCGCCCCACTGTTTCCTTCTAGCTACCAGTAACGATTTAGAACCTCTTTGGTTCTACCCATAGACAGTATCAACTGCTGCTCATGTAGCATCTCTAAAGCTAGCTAGCTAGCTCTCCTGCTTCCAACACATTATGTTGCTCTCCAGGAGGTTTTGTGAAGTAAAAATGCTTGAGTTTTCTGTTGGCAGTTTGGGACCTTGGTTACTTTTTCCTCAAAGGATTTATTCACCCATGAGATGCTGATGACCACCACCGCTGCACTTCTCAAGTAAGTTGCTGTAATTGTGCTGATTATGGAGTTATATTCCTATCTTTAATCAAGAGCGCATTCTTTCAATTTGAGAGCATTTCTCACTGATATTACGTTCAGATTTTGTAATAATTTCCCTCAAAACCTTGCTCTCACACTCAAATAGTCACTGCTCGCGCTTGGATTTGCTCTGCTTGTGCTCAAAGTTTGTGCTCGCGCTTGGATTTGCTCTGCTTGCACTCAAACTTTCTGCTTGGACTCAGATATGTTGTTGTTTGGACAGATTTCCTGCTCTCAGCTTTGAACCTTCTCCTCGCACTCAGGCTGATTCTGCTCACTTGCAAAGTTTCTGCCTCGGTTTCTCCTGCGCTTGGATTTTTTGTGTGTGTTATAACCCTATCAAAAGTCAACAACCAATAGAATGCCAGCTGTAGTGTTGACCAATGAAATGATCCCAACCCCGTTGAGGGTGCGTTCACTTTACTTTAGAACGTCTGTTGAGGGCGGCTGCACTGTAACCTGACTGTAACCAAGTTTATATATCCCGCGCCCGTTTATAGCTTTATTATAAGTATATGTCAACAATGTGCACAGAATGGTCAACGCACTTTCACCTGCACCGGTCGGAAACGGAGAAAAGCTTTGAAGTGGGACGTATGAAGTTATGTCCACAACTACGGGTGAGTAACATAACTTAAGCACCTAGCTAGCTAGCTAGCATATGGCCTAGCTTGATGTCCAGAAACAAATGGAGGTGGTTTAATGTACCTAAACAATGATCAATGATTACCAAATTTCTCTCTCATATTGCTCCTCATAACCACTGAAAACTGTCAAAAAATCTAACCCAAAGTCCAATTATTATGGACGTTATGTGACTGATAACTGATTGATATCTGATTGATCATTGTTTAGGTACATTAAGTTACCACGTTAAGCTTTTCACGTTAAGCGTTAGAATGTCCCGGCTGCTGTTGAGGGAAACTGTAGTCTATAACTTCCTGAGCGACTGATCGTCCATTTTTGCCCCTTTACATAATAAATATGGCTATGAAATGGAACATGAAATACATAAATGAGGCAATACATATATAGGCATTAGTCATTATAGTTCAATAGCCTAAATACATATGTTTTACTTATATTTATTTCAGGGACTTTTATTTATTCCGTCTATTTAATGCACGTTATATTCAAAGGAAGTTTAGTTATCTCACAGGCTCAGACTAAAAGCAGCAGCAAGCCTGCCTGACATCAGTGCATAGCATACTGCAAAGTAAATAAAATATGAATAAATCCGGCGGTAGATTCCCAGGTCAGCTAGAGCGGTAATTCGCAGCTCTGCAGACGGACCAGAGTCAGTCAGCACCGGGAGCGAACCGCGGGGACCAAGCTCACAGGGCTGGTAGCTAGCTGCTAGCTAGCTGCAGCAGCTAATATTAGAATATTAGACCCAGCACCAGAGGTCTGATCCCCATGATTTAAAACGAAAATCAAATAACCATTTGTTTTTAATACCTGTTTATGAAATGAAAATCAAATGAACGAAAAAGTACGACGGACCCAGTCTGTTAAGTACAATTTCACCACTAATAAAACAGATCTAGAGATGATATGCTTTATTTGCAACTTAAATGTAATTTTTTAATTAATACAAAGCAAACTGAGCAGAAAGAACAAGTATTTTGTTGGTTTGTTTCTCTTCTTCCAGGTGTGACTGAAGTACCCCTGTTGAGCTGCATCACAGCTGCACTATGTGCATGGACCTGTGCCAGTCAGCACATCACTCACCTGTGTGCAGAGGACAGGCAGCAGTAGCACAAACCAAGAAGGTTGGCAAGTCTGATAATAATGCAATTGTAAAATAATAATAATATAATAGTAAAATCATGTTACATACACTTATGTTTCTTGCTTAAATTCACAGGGTGCACAACCAGGCCTGGGAGAGAAAAATTACTGATGTCCACAAAACCAAATCAGAGAAGGTAAGGTAAGATAGTAATGATGTTAAAGCAAGCTATGTACACCTAATATATTATGTGTTGATGTCTATGAATCTGTCTTTAATAGGAGCATACTATACAAAGACAACAGTGGAGAGTTCCTGGATCGGTCTGTCCTCAAAGTGCCAGAGATCTACAAGGACTTCACACTTTTGCACCCATCAGCGTATAATCAAAGTGATAAAAGAGAGAACAAATTATTGTTTTCTCTGTTGACATGAATAGGTGCCTGTAATGTCTGTCCATATATTCAATCAATTCAATAAATGTTGATAAGTATCACTGCTATTTCTTAAATCATTGTAGTTTTTCAGAGCAATAAGATACAGATTATTAAAACGATGTTCACATTTGCAACAAATTAAAACCCTGATCAAGGCAAATTGTTTTTCATGTTCCATAACTATTTATAAAAAAAACAGTACAATTAAATTTACCAGAGCTGACACTTGGTAAATAGCTTTAATTTACCTTGTCAAAACAATGAGTAATTCATAACAAATTGCACAATATTTCACACGAAACCTTAAAAGTGTATGGTTCATACTACGGTGAAGCAGTACAATGTGCCTATAGGATTTACTGTAGCAGGAACATTGATATTGGCAAACAGATGACCCAGGTTCAGGTGAGTTTGTGAGCAGGGTTATGAATAAAGATAAGATAGGCCTAGTGTTCACAAGAGGGATGATTCAGGTATGGCAACACAAATTAAGAATAATTCAATTAAATAGGAGGTATGTAAAACTAGTAGAAGATAAATTAACTATACAAGAGCAATTAAGGTAAAGTTATGAGGTGGCAAGCTAAAGTATAGTCAATAGCATGGAGTCAAGTCAACAGTGTACACCAGAATAATATATACTGTGATTAAGTAATGATACTTACTTGTCTGTACTAATATAACACAAAAAAATTATACAGTGTTTGATGCAGTATGGAGAACAACTAAGTCCTATATGAACCCAAGAGACTTTAAGTGCAGCTGTTGATGATGTTCACTACAAACAAAACTTGCAGATGGTTGTAGTCTGTAGCCAGTCATACAGTAGGTAGATCTGGAGCAGATGGTTGTAGTCTGTAGCCAGCCGTACAGTAGGTAGATCTGGAGCAGATGGTTGTAGTCTGTAGCCAGCCGTACAGTAGGTAGATCTGGAGCAGATGGTTGTAGTCTGTAGCCAGATATACAGCAGGTAGATCTGGAGTAGCAGGGTGAATTCTAGCTATCATGGGTTGGTGATATGACACACAGATCAACAGGGGTCAAACCCCTCAGCCCCACCTGGATGAAAAGAAAGTAAAACAAAATACTTGTTTTTTCAGTTCAGTTTGCTTTGTATTAATTAAACAAATAACTGCTATTTAAGGAGCAAATAAGAAACCATATCATTTCTAGATCTGTTTTTATTATAGTTGTTAAATATCAAGTTCCCACCTGACCTGCCTCATTCATGGACTGTCAATCACCACTAAAACCACGCCCCTATCCAATCTATATAACTCCGCCCTTCAGGCCTGTGGCCCTCTTTTCCCTCCAAACAAAACCAGGCAGAACAAAGAAAGGAGTGATGTGAGTTGATGGACCTTTTCCTTGTATAACCCTTACTATTTGGTCAGTTGAATGTTATACCTTGAAGTTGAATGTATCTTGTTTGATTTATGCTAGATTTCAGGGTGACATCCTGCTTAACGTTAAGAGAAAACCGTAGTACAGATTGTGGATGCAGTGCAGACTGTGGATGCATTACTGATGTAAGTCAAGCTGAATCCAACCTATTTGGTAATGATAGATTGTTCAAGGCTGTTTAGATCTGTGACATATCCTTTATGTGCTTATTTGTTTGGACAAAATCATCCATTCATCCATGCATCCATTCATCCAATTACCTGCCACCAGTGTAAACCTTTCCCTGCCTTGATAACAATAAAACCTTGGAACGGCACTGGATCCTGTGTTTAAATGTGCACACCACATTAGATGTTCAGTGAACCAACACCATCAGCTAATAAGAGTTTTGAACATGGTCCTTCAAGCCAGAGGAACATCTATGTAGGATGACTGACCCAGAAGCCGTTTCAGCTGGAGAAGAGGGGCAGCATGGAGGAGGAGGAAGGCCACGCAGGGGGAGTGTGCCTCCGACATATCTACAAGACTACCAAACCGAGTTCTATGGCAGGCCATCCAGACCCATAACGGAGTGTGCAGAACATGTGTCGTCAGCGACTTCAGAGACAGTTCTATTACGTCAGGAGGTATCACAATTAAAGGCTATGGTTAAAGAACTAGTAGGAAGAGTTCAACAGTATGAACAACTGAGCTACTCAGAGGAGGACTTGGAGGCGGAGCCACTGATTGGTACTGAGGACCAGGACAGAGCCCAATCTGAGCCTAACCTGCAGCTGTCTGAGGCAGTACCTGTAAACCCCGGAAAAGTTTCCCAATCAGCCCAAACCATTTATCCTTACGTCCCTAGGCCCTCTTTCCTTATGGAATGTAAGCATAACAGACTTGCTCCAACCTCCTATGCAAGACATGGCCCAGAGCTTCCACTGCAGGAACACTCGGGTCTGTTACCTTTAACCTCATCAGCTCATGGGCACATGCCTGTAATTCAGCCTCCTTTATCCCCACAAATACATCAGAGTCCCATACAAGTGCAAACAGACCATATGCCACCAACCTCTTCTGTCCGTGACACATCCCACCAAATATACATCCCAGTACCATCACAGGGGGTTAGCACAGCCCCAGTAGGCTACGGCCCTCGCGGTCAATCACTTTATCCCCATCCTAGAACTCAGGTGACATCAACCAGTTTACAGTCATCTGCTTACCATTCTAGATATGTAGATCCATACCAGTTTCAGCATGTGACTCCAGCAACCTGTACAGCAGTCTCAACCCCAATACCTTCTTCGTCCCGCCACTTCCAGTGCCATATGCCCCAGGGTTTACTGGAATTCCCCCTGGCCCAAGCTTTTCAGCACCTGTGGCTCCTGTACAGCAGGCTTCAAGGTATCCATCGAGAGTAGAGGGGCCTTCATTCCCTTATTTCATTCAAAATGACCCTCATGAGTTTATCATGTTGAAAATGGCCTTTATAAACCTTCTACAAGATGAACCAGAATTGTACAAATTTCATATCCTGTTGGACCATCTACACCTTCCCTCTGCACCCATATCGCCCTTTCATATGCCCATGATCCGACCTTTCTCCATGGCACTGGCGGCCTTGGAGGGCGCAATATGGCCAACCTCATCAATTGGCCCTCAGAGAGATCCAGACCATATTAGATCTCCCTAAACTGGCTCATGGGGATGCAGAAGGGTTCCAAAGTTTTGCAGTTAGAGTGAGGTCATTAGTGGGCATGCTACAATCCCTCAGATCAGGAGAAAGTGCTGCTGAACTGGCCTGTGCTTCACATGTTCAGCGGTTGTTGAGTAAACTCCCTGCAGAGCTAGTTTCTAGCTTTGCTAGACATGCCCGCTTAGCCTCTCCTAATGCTCATTACGACTTAGTGGACTTCTCTGCATGGCTTGAGGGTGAGGCGGAATGTCAAGCTGTTGTAGCGCAGGCCACTACCCTTTGTATTGGTGCTCCCCAGGCCCAAAGGAAGGATACAAACCAAAGATTCAGGTCTCCTTCAGCTACCATTCTCCACGGGGCTGATCGGAAGTCTCCACACGGACACAATGGATCCGGACATCAGCCACAATCCCAAATGAGGTACCCATGTGTATATTGTCAGTCAACCTCCCACTACCTGACTCACTGTGAAAGCTTCAAAGACTTGAGTGCAGATAAAGTAGTAAAATGGTTGAGGGAACACAACAGATGTTGGAAATGTAGTAGAACTCACAAAGCAGCAGATTGCACTTTGAGAAAACCATGCCCCAGATGTAACGGCCAGCACCTAGGCATATTGCATGATGTTAACAGAAACAAAAGCGCATCTAGAGTGTTGTACATGAACCCACAGAGTATGTCACCCAAAGTACTACTTAAAGTAGTCAAAGTTAGACTTTGTAACAGGAATAAGACATTTGATACCTATGCCATTTTAGATGATGGCTCAGAACGTACAATGCTGCTACCAGGTGCTGCTAAGTACCTTGGTTTGGAGGGAGAGACAGAAAAACTTGAGTTGCGCACAGTGAGACAGCAGACAGAAACATTGGAAGGAAGAACCGTAAACCTCAAAGTATCTGCTGCCTCATTGCCAGAGAGACAATTCGCAATTGATGGTGCTTTTACCTCTGACAAGATCATGTTTGTTGAGCAGAGTTACCCTATTGATAAACTTAAAAAACGCTATCCACATTTACATGGTCTCCCATTGAGCTCTTTCTCAAAAGTTCAGCCACATATCCTGATCGGATCAGACAATCCATTCCTCATCACACCTATCGAGAGAGTCCAATGTGGTCCAAAGGGATCACCAGCTGCGGTGAAGACGAGGCTTGGATGGGCTCTACAAGGACCTACTTCCCTTGGTGAGTTATCTGACTCTGCTCACTGCCTCTTCACATCACAAGCCAACTGTTACACCGAGCTGAAACACCATGTAGAGAAACTGTGGCAAGTTGATATCTTCCCCTTTAGAAATGAGAAATTGATCACTAGATCAAAGCAGGATAAGGAGGCCATGGACCTTTTGCAGGCAAAGACCTTACGAGTAAACACAGATGGAACTGAACGTTATGCAACCCCTTTGTTGAGAAGGAAAGCTGCACCTGAGCTAAATGCACCACTCCAATCTGTAATGCCCCTTCTTCGTAGATCTGAGCGTAAACTGGAGAAAAACCCTGGATTGGCTGACATCTACACTAATGAGATCAAAAACTAAAGTATGCCGGTTACATTGAGGAAGTTGATGCGGACGCATTGCCGACTCCCAAGAATCCTGGTATATCCCCCATCACCTAGTCGAGCACAATGACAAACACCGTGTTGTATTCAACTGCTCCTTCACCTATCAAGGCCAATCACTTAATGACCAGCTCCTTCCCGCCCCATTCGCGCCACACTACTTGGTGTTTTGCTCCGTTTCCGCCAACACAGGGTTGCTATGAGTGGAGACATAAAAGGAATGTTCCATCAAGTGAGGCTCCTATCAGAGGACAAACCGCTTCTCAGGTTCTTATGGCGTGACATGAAGCGCGATGAGACACCAACTGTCTATGAATGGCAAGTGCTCCCATTCGGTACCACATGTAGCCCCTGTTGCGCAACATATGCTGTTCAAAAACATGTGCAGGATCACAGGGAAAGCAACGAGGATGTGGTTGAAACTGTTCTTGAGTCATTTTATGTGGATAATTGCCTCAGATCACTCCCCTGCCCAAACAAAGCTAAAAGCTCCTTCTCAAGATAAGGGCTTTGTTGTCCGCTGGTGGATTCGACATTAGGCAATGGGCAAGTAACTTTCCATCTGTAGTTGACCACCTCCCATCAGCCGCCAGATCAGATAGCACTGAACTCTGGCTGAATCAAAACCGTACAGATCCTGTGGAGGGTGCATTAGGGCTAAGCTGGCATTGTGTTTCTGATACGTTGGGCTATAGACATAGACCGGTTTCCTACCAAACCTTAACCATGAGAAATGTCTACAAAGTGCTTGCCTCACAATACGACCCCCTAGGTTACATTACCCCATTCACCACTAGAGCAAAGGTCCTGCTTCAGCAGCTCTGGCTGAGTAATAAACAGTGGGATCAGCCAATACCCACTGGTGACCTGCAACACGCCTGGGATGAATGGGAGAGTGAACTCCCAAACCTGGTGCACATCTCCATCCCCAGGTGGTATGATGGCAATAACCCCCAAGTTCCTTGCAGTGTAACTGACAGAGAACTACACGTTTTCTGTGATGCGTCAGAAAGAGCATATGGCTCAGTGGCATACATGAAAACAACAAACCAGAGTGGAGAGACTAACGTCTCATTTGTAATGGCCAGATCACGTGTAGCTCCTTTGAAGCAACTGACGATACCCCGCCTAGAATTATCTGCAGCCCTGACTGGAGCACAGCTAAGCAAACTGATCAAAGCTGAACTGACAGTTCCTATTGACAGAACTTTCCTGTGGTCTGATTCCACTGTGGTACTAACATGGCTTTCCTCTGAGTCCTGCAGGTACAAGACCTTTGTAGCTAACAGGATAGTGGAGATTCTTGAACTGACCTCAGCCAATGAATGGAGGTATGTGGACACAAAGCAAAACTCCGCTGATGATATAACCAGAGGTAAGCCACTGAAAGACCTAACAGCTACATATCGATGGCATAGAGGTCCTGCGTTCCTTCACCTTTCTCCTGATCAATGGCCTGTCTGTCCTGCTCCTGTCAAAGAGTTAAGCACGGAGTTGAGAAAACCCCTGTTTTGCGGCCTCACACAACCCACTAAGCCATTTGATCTACCTAATCCCAAAGACTACAACACTTGGACAGATCTTGTAGATGCCACACACCACATAATGCAAACATCGACCTGTCATGCAAATTCTGAACCTACTCGTTTATCAAGATCCAAAGCAGAAACTGCTCTAATATCACAGGCTCAAATTGAGACTTTCCCCCAGGAGTTTCAGGCACTCAAAACTGGTAAAGGAATTACCCCACATAGTCGCCTGATACCTCTCTCCCCTGAGTTTGATAAAACACTGGAAGTCATCAGAGTGGGTGGTAGACTTCGGAGTAAAGACCTTGAACCTGATACTATCCATCCCATAGTGCTTGACCCCAAACATCATCTGACACAGCTCCTGATTAGGGATTATGACGAAGCGACTCCTTCACCCAGGACCAGATAGGGTATTCGCTGAGCTCCAGCGTGCCTACTGGATCGCTTCGAGGTAGACAAGCTGTCAAAAACATCAGTGGTCATGCACTGAATGTAGACGATGGCGGGCAAAACCAGATTTTCCAAAAATGGCAGACTGCCTTGCCTCGCGAGGAGTTGAGGCTAGAAAAACCCCCTTTTGGTCTACAGGGGTGGACTGCTTCGGACCCATTACCGTTAAAGTGGGCCGTGGTTAGAGAAACGATGGGGGATACTGTTTAAGTGTATGACAACCAGATGTAGTCATATTGAAATATTGAACGGTCTTGATTCTGACAGTTTCCTTATGTCCCTTAGACGTTTTGTGGCACGTAGAGGACGTCCATACGAGCTCCTTTCTGACTGTGGCACTAACTTCAAAGGAGGAGACAGAGAGCTGAGAGATGCATTCGAGCACCATGAATCCGCACCTGAGAGAACAGCTGAGTAAATCGCAAATACAGTTCCACTTCAATCCTCCAAATGCCCCTCACTTTGGGGGAATGTGGGAAAGGGAAATTAGGTCCATTAAGGCTGCTCTCAGGGTGTCAGTGGGAAGTCAAACTGTTTTTGAGGAAGTCTTACACACCGTGCTAGTGGAGATAGAGGGAATCTTAAATTCCAAACCACTTGGATATGTATCATCTGACATAGCAGACCCTGACCCCATAACCCCAAATCTCCTTCTCATGGGGCGGCGAGACGCTTCTCTTCCTCAGGCTGTTTATGCAGATACCAACTTGCTTGGACGGAGACGATGGAGGCATAGTCAGATACTAGCCGATCGCTTTTGGTCCTGTTTCATCAAAAATTACCTTCCCAACTTACAGGTACGAAATAAGTGGCATAAGGACACTCAAAATCTGAAGAAAGGAACCGTAGTACTGATAATGGACCCCCAACTACCTAGAGGACTGTGGCCCGTGGGCAAAGTGTCACGCCTCGTACCCAGTCAGGATGGAAGGATCCGAACAGTGGAGGTCACATCTAAAGACAAGAGGTTAATGAGACCAGTGGCCCGACTGGTCATTCTATCATCAGTTCAGCCTGATGGTGAAGACTAACTTGTTATTTGTTTAGTAATTTCAAATGCATCATTTGAAGGGGCGGCTGTTAAATATCAAGTTCCCACCTGACCTGCCTCATTCATGGACTGTCAATCACCACTAAAACCAGCCCCTATCCAATCTATATAACTCCGCCCTTCAGGCCTGTGGCCCTCTTTTCCCTCAAACAAAACCAGGCAGAGCAAAGAAAGGGTGATGTGAGTTGATGGACCTTTTCCTTGTATAACCCTTACTATTTGGTCAGTTGAATGTTATACCTTGAAGTTGAATGTATCTTGTTTGATTTATGCTAGATTTCAGGGTGACATCCTGCTTAACGTTAAGAGAAAACCGTAGTACAGATTGTGGATGCAGTGCAGACTGTGGATGCATTACTGATGTAAGTCAAGCTGAATCCAACCTATTTGGTAATGATAGATTGTTCAAGGCTGTTTAGATCTGTGACATATCCTTTATGTGCTTATTTGTTTAGACAAAATCATCCATTCATCCATGCATCCATTCATCCAATTACCTGCCACCAGTGTAAACCTTTCCCTGCCTTGATAACAATAAAACCTTGGAACGGCACTGGATCCTGTGTTTAAATGTGCACACCACATTAGATGTTCAGTGAACCAACACCATCAGCGAATAAGAGTTTTGAACAATAGTGATAACATTGAACTTAACATTACGTTTTATACAGATTGCTATGAATCTATTTTCAAACTAATGTTATATGAAGGAATGAAGACTAAATTCTGATGAACAACACACAACAGTGATGCAAAAACTGACACAAACAATCCAGTTTCTTGTGTTCTTTCAGTTATATTACAGTTTATGTTTTACTACTGGCTCTAACATGAAATTAGCCAAATCCCAGGAACATGGTTAACCAAACGAGGAAAAAATACAAAGTAGGGTCATCACATATACACACACTGTCCGTCATATGTCGTTCAATCTAGCTAGCTATACAATAAAGAACATATATTTGTTTCTGGACATCAAGCTAGGCTATATGCGCCGCGCGATGCGCTAGCTAGCTAGCTAGGTGCTTAAGTTATGTTACTCACCCTCGTAGTTGTGGACATAACTTCATACGTCCCACTTCAAAGCTTTCTCCCGTTTCCTGACTGGTGCAGGTGAAAGTGCGTCGACCATTCTGTGCACATTGTTGACATATACTTATAATAAAGCTATAAACGGCGCGGGGATATATAAACTTGGTTACAGTCAGGTTACAGTGCAGCCGCCCTCAACAGACGTTCTAAAGTAAAGTGAACGCACCCTCAACGGGGTTGGGATCATTTCATTGGTCAACACTACAGCTGGCATTCTATTGGTTGTTGACTTTTGATAGGGTAATAACACACAAACAATCCAAGCGCAGGAGAAATCCGAGAGCAGAAACTTTGCAAGTGAGCAGAATCAGCCTGAGTGCGAGGAGAAGGTTCAAAGCTGAGAGCAGGAAATCTGTCCAAACAACAACATATCTGAGTCCAAGCAGAAAGTTTGAGTGCAAGCAGAGCAAATCCAAGCGCGAGCACAAACTTTGAGCACAAGCAGAGCAAATCCAAGCGCGAGCAGTGACTATTTGAGTGTGAGAGCAAGGTTTTGAGGGAAATTATTACAAAATCTGAACGTAATATCAGTGAGAAATGCTCTCAAATTGAAAGAATGCGCTCTTGATTAAAGATAGGAATATAACTCCATAGCTGATAACCTAACGTTAGCTAGCTAAGTGTTTAGTATTTAGCTCTGTTCGGTCTGTGTGCTTAGCATTGTTAGCTAGGTAGCCCAGGAGCTATACATTATCCAAAGCTATGTGG